>NW_005353584.1:838379-857571 GCF_000412655.1 Myotis brandtii | reverse complement strand
GGCCCCCCCCCCCCAGTGCAAAAATTTTTGCGCCCCGGGCCTCTAGTAATATTATAATTGGAAAGAAGAAAAAAGGTGTGACAATTATATGAACACTAGAGGTCCCGTGCACAAAATTCTTACACTCTGTCGGGAGGGGGGGGTCCCCTCAGCCCGACCTGCGCCCTCTTATAGTCCGGGACCCCTCGGAGATGTCCGCCTGCCAAGGATTGGGCCTAAGCCAGCAGTCAGACATCCCTCTTGCAGTCTGAGGCTCTCGCAGTCCAGGAACCTTCACTCCTTACCACCTGTCTACAGCAGAGGCAGAAGAGGCTCCTGCCACTTCTGCTGCGCTCATCAGCCGTGAGCCTGGCTTCTGGCTGAGTGGAGCTCCCCTGGTGGGAGCGCAGTGATGAGCGTCTGCCCCCTGGTGGTCAGTGCACATCATAGCGACTGGTTGTTCCACCGTTCGGTCAATTTGCATATTAGGGTTTTTATTATATAGGACTGTACTATCAGCCAGGGAATCATTTGTGCTAACTGTACCCTTAAACCCGTGGTCGGCAAATTGCGGCTCACGAGTCATATGCGGCTCTTTGGCCCCTTGAGTGTGGCTCTTCCATAAAATACCATGTGTGGGCGCGCACGTACAGTGCGATTGAAACTTCGTGGCCCATGCACGGTATTTTGTGGAAGAGCCGGTATTTTGTGGAAGAGCCCCACTCAAGGGGACAAAGCCGCATGTGGCTCACGGTTTGCCGAGCCGCAGTTTGCCGACCACTGCCTTATACAATCAATATTGTCAACATAATACATATCATTATATTTAACCATGGATCAGGTTATCATAAAATTATCTCAGTATAGAATTTTCATGGGTATGAAAATCAAGGCATTTCTTTTTAAAAAAAAAACCTTTCATATGCTTTGTCAGATTAAGTGCTGTGTAAAGTACTTAAATCATATTCATGTGCATTTTCACATATAGGTATCTCATCCCCAGCAATGAGATTACTACCAGGAAAGGAACCAAAGAAAAGATTGTATTACACTGACATTTCATGGTAACAACAAGGTTTAACTAAAAAAACAATGAAAGTAGCTTTGTTTTGCAAAACTATATTTCTCATGAAATGTAATCTAATGGGATTATGCCAGTTTTGCCCCTTCTTCTGAGGTAGCTGAAACCCCTTTGCAAGAAATACAGTTGTAATCAACTCTGACAATAATTAAAACCAAGAAATGGCTTGAGGGGTAAAATGAAAGTTTCTAGTTCCTAAACTTTTTTCCTTTCTCATCCCTCTGCCCCTCCCTTCCTGTTTTGTTTTGTGTTGTGTGTTGTTTTTCTCCTCACAAACACAAGAATAAACCACTAGGCTAACGTGCTGTTCAAAGAGTCATGAGGCGAACAAAGTTTACAATTATTTCTGGAAGAAGGAAAGCAGAGCGCTCCTCTCCCCAATCAGGCTTACCTGCTCTATCATGTCCAGAATATGCAATTCATCCAGGCTATAGAACTTTCCTTCAGTTGTGGAATCTTCTTGAATACCACTTATATCTACTGGGTGTAGATTTGCTTGCTCTTTCTTCAAGTGCTCTTCCTTTCCTACCATATTTGGGCTACAATAATGATAAAATCAATGTGATCTTTTAGAATTGTATGGAGTTTTTCATCTAAACCATTGTTTTCTAAATTAATATTGCACTGGTATCATGAGATGCTCAGCATCAGAAGGGTTTATGGTCTAAATTTTAGACAGTGCTCAGACTGCATTTTCTTGGAAAATCACAATGAATTTTAGTTTATTTGAAATAGCACTTATCCCAGTGTTTTCAAGAACTACAAGATCATGAAGTTCGTTTTCTAAATTGTAACTATTAACATCAATTACTTTGGAAAATATTGACAAGCATTTCCACATCTACTATAATATTTTATCACAAAATTTTTGACAGGTAGGTTGATTTAGTCAACTTCAGCACTTAGGTTCAGTATACATTTAAATAGAAGGCTGCAAACAGCAACATAAAGTAGATTTTTAAATGCATGTTTCTTTTATGACAGGACCTTAAAAAACTGTAGTAGGAACCACTGCGAAAAACATAAAAATATTACATGTACAATGGCAATTAAACCATTATTATACCTACTAGAGGCCTGGTGCATGAATTCGTGCACCAGTGGGGTCCCTTGGCCTGGCCTGTGGGATCAGGCCGAAACTGGCTCTCCCACATCCCCAGAGAGGTCCCGGATTGCGAAAGGGTGCGGGCCAGGCTGAAGGACCCTACCAGTGCACAATCTGGGCTGGGGAGGAATGTGGGAGGTTGGCCAGCCAGAGAGGGACCATAGGAGGGCTCCAGGGCACGTCCGACCCATTTCACTCAGTCCTGGACCCCAGCAACAAGCTAACCTACCAGTCGGAGTGTCTGCCCCCTCGTAGTCAGTGCACATCATAGCGAGCAGTTGAGCGGCCTTAGCATATCATTAGCATATTACGCTTTGATTGGTTGAACGAAAGACCACACACTTAGCATATGAGGCTTTTATTATATAGGATGTCTAAAGGGTCAATGCATATTACTATCCTTTCAGTTGGCTACTATTTAGTAGCTATAAATTTCCTTCCTAATCTCATTGAATGGTAACAAAAAAATAATACTTAAAAAATAGTACTTTTACCATGATATAAATGACTTGATTTTCTCAGTGAATAGGAAAAAAAAAAAAAAGGTAACTCTCAGATGCATTATTATTTCTTTTAGGCCACTGAGATCTAAGAAAATTGAAACCTACTGCTTGTAGAATAACTTGTAAGACACTAGAAAACACTCATTAGGTATCACTTAAGTATTCCAGAATGATTCAAACATTTTGGAAAGTTCAATGAAATCAACTGTTTGTATACCAATGGATCCCAAACAAAACTGATTTTCTAAATTACCTGAAAATTTTTTTTAAATTTACATTGTTCCAGGTACCCCAAAACTGTAAAAATATATACACATTTGTATTTTTGAAAAGTCCAGAAGATTATTCCTAAATTTTTAAAGTATGATTAACAGCATTGTGAAAATATAGGAAAATGTTCATAGTACTAAGAGATGCAAACTGAAACATGCAGAGGTAAAATTACATAAACTTAGGGATTGAAAACCCATCAACAAAGAACAAAATGTTAAGGAAAGAATGAAACAAATGTGGAAAATAGTAATAACTGTTAAATTGAGAAGATAGGTAGATGTACTAATGTAGACATATTATTTTCTTTACTTTTCTGTGTATTTGAACATTTTTATTAAAAAGCTCCCTGGGTGATTTGATGATCAAACAGGTTTAGGTCTACACTGTAGGCAAAATAAGCAAAATGACTGATGATATTATTATATTCTTTAGTAAGTTATTTTCATGACATTTACACACAGCCTGAAAATTAAAGAAAAAAAACACCCTATTATTCTATGGCAGTAATTTCAGCCTTTTTCATCTCATGGCACACATAAAAATTACTAAAATCTGCAGCACACCAAAAATATATTTTTTGCCAATCTGAAAAAAAAACTTGGTATAATATTTACTCATTCACGCCAATGGTTACTGTTGTGTTGGTTGTTGTTATTTTTTTAATATGACAGTCTAAGGGAAAAGAGGTCAGTGCTCCTGACTAAATAGTCAAATATTGCATATTTTTAAAAATTCTTGCAGCACACCAGTTGAAAATCATTGCTGTAAAGGCTTTCTCTATTGTTGACAGAGAAAGTGAAAATCCACCTTGGATGATGAACTATTTAGTTATTAAGTGGATCATATCAATTAACAATGAGAAAATATCAACTACAAGTGATGGCTTGAAAGTTGACAAAATATGTATGTATTTGTCTGCATTTTAAAGATAACATGTTCTCACAATGAGTTCTGCAAAGGTCCCAATTTCAGTGAAGAAACTTTTTGGAGAGTATAATGATCTCTTCATTGGATTGTCTCCCCCACTTCCTTCCTCTGCTACACTGTCATCAGTCTAATGGCTGTACAATATAGCTCACAGTAATCTTTAGATACGAAAAGGTTTCTAGTAAAGATTCAAAATTCACTGTTAATAATCAAGATTTAAAAAACACACACCAAACCTCAGGTTAATTAAACAAACTAAATTAAAACAAATAAAAACAAACTCATGCTAAAATAATCAGTGGGACAAACAATATTCTGTCCTTTAGAGTTAAGTTTTATTTACTAAATAAGTCTTATTTAGTAAAGTCTTGGGTTGTGGTTAGCAAATCTAGACTATATTTTAAAAGATTTTATGCTGCCCTAACCAGTTTGGCTCAGTGGATAGAGCATTGGCCTGCAGACTGAAAGGTCCCAGGTTCGATTCCGGTCAAGGGCACGTACCTTGCTTACAGGCACATCCCCAGTAGGGGGTGCGCAGGAGGCAGCTGATCGATGTTTCTCTCTCATCGATGTTTCTAACTCTCTATCCCTCTCCCTTCCTCTCTGTAAAAAATCAATAAAATGTATTTAATTAAAAAAAAAAAAAGATTTTATGCTGGACCCAAATTAGTTCTCAAGTCAAGCTGTTAGCAATGGATGACTCCTGAGTAGCCTCATAGAAAAATGATAAGAGATTCTATTCTACCAAAGTAAATGATGTTGATTTTTTTCACTTTCTGTAAATGGTGACAACTTATTAAGGAACTGTCCTTTCTTCTCTTACTGAGAACACTTCCCAAGGCAAGGCTGTGTCATACTGGCAAAGCACATTTTGAAATTACTAAGAAACATTTAAAAATTAAATAAACTAATACTTACACTTGTTCTTCTTTTGATTCCTTATTCTGAAAAACAGCATCAAGAATTAGTAATTTATATCCAACCATGTCAATACAGAAGAGTGATCTGACTACATTTAAGTCAGTATTTCTCAAACATTTTTTACCACAACCATTCTAAGAAATATATTTTACCTAATGATGTAAATGCATTTGTCTTTACACATAATTAAAAAACAAATATAAGTTCCATGAAGTAAACCTCATCCATATTATGTGTGTTGTGAACTGCATATTTGTATTCCCTCCCCAAATTCACACATTGAAACGCTAACCCCGATGAGACTGTAACTGGAAGTAGGCCCGTTGGGAGGTAATTAGGTTAAAATGATGTTGTGGAGTCCTCATAATGGAATTAGTGCACTTATGAAAAGAGATCAGGGAGCTACTCTTTTTTTCTCTCCGCCATGTGTTCACAGAACAAGAAGATAGCTGTCTGCAAACTAAGAGGGCCCTCACCAGACACCAAATCTGCTGGCACCTTGATCTTGGACTCCAGCACTGTGAGAAACAAATTTTTAAGCCACCCAGTCTATCGAAGCTTATTTTAGCAGTCCAACCTGACTAAAACAACAGATGATGAACTCTGGAAACTTTTTTATTCCTACTTATTCTATTTCCTTTTTAAAAATGGTAGTTGTGACCCACTAAATTGATTTTGTAATCTACTACTAAGTAATGAAACACACTTGAAAATCATTGATTCAGATATTGGAAGTTAAGTATTGGGTCTGAATTTATATCTTGGGAAAGGGTAAACTGAATTCTCATTTAGAAAATTTTATACTAAATACAAGAATTCTTGAAAATCAACATGTAAAAAAAGCAGATTTATATATTAAAAAATCTTGAAAAAAGAAATATTAGGGAAATCACAATTGGGAGGACATGTAAAAAAGCCCTCAATCTTATGTTCATTAAAATAGAACTATGAAAGCAACATACTAAGTAAGTATTGATGATACTTAACACATATTAAATTAAGTATAATTACTCACGTATTACCTTTAAGAGTATTAATTACTCTTACATAAGTTACAGTACTGATTTCTACAACCTCTTGTTTACAAGAAACTTCAGTCTCTTTACCTAGAGATTCCATAATGTACTTACAAATCTGTTTGTTTTTTCTGTCTGTATACCAAGAGGGTTTTTGCATTTCAGTGTCTGATCAATGTCCGGTGGCAGTTTGATTCTACAATTAAGAATTATGGGCCCTGGCCAGCGTGGCTCAGTGATTAGAACATCAGCCTGCAAACCCAAAAGTCACGGGATCGATTCTGGTCAAGGGCATGTACCTGGATGGCAGGTTCTCTGTCCCCATTGGGGCACATGTGGGAGGCAATCAATTGATGTGGCTCTTTCACATCAATGTATCTCTCTCTCCTCTCTCCCCCTCTCACTCTCCTTTCCACTCTCTAAAATCAATGGAAAAAATATCCTCGGTTGAGGATTAACAAAATAAAACAAAACAACATAAAAAGAATTATGAACACCTTTGGTTCCAGTGTACCTGAATAATTGAGTTGAAAAGACTTTTGGTTGTTCATAGTGAACATACCTAGTTATAGTGTATTAGCTCTATATAGTATATTAACTTTATTCTAATGCATGTATCAGTCTGTCTTCTTCCCTTCTTTAGAGAGGACATTCAATTTGAAAGCCTCAGTTTACTGTATTTCCTGCCATGTTTCTTTTATCTCGAAACTTCATCACAAAGCCTTCTATTCTTCTGCCATCTTCTTTACCTTTCTTTTCTATTCCTAACTCTCAACTCCTTTGGTGGGGGGTGGGAGTAAGAGCAAGAATAAGAGTAGTTAATACTCTTCATGGAAGAATAATATATAAGTAAATAACACTCAAATTAAGCCCAAAAAGATATTTACAATTTGAACATATTAAAAACTAAATACTAAATTTCTAACTGAAGAAAAGGAGTATAAAAAGTAGCTACAAAGTCTCTGTACATACTAGTTAGAAGTTATCTATACTGTACCCTCCATTTGCTACACTTATTTTACTTTGTTATCACATTATTTTTAGGACTTGAACTATCACTAGGTAGAAATGTTGCAAAACAAATAATTAACAAAAGACACAATTTCATGCATAGGGGCTTTGTCATCACTCTGTTAACACAAGCAAATTTCTATATGCTAGAATTTTTCATGAGGAAAACTCATGATTAGAGAATTGGAATGACTTAATTTTTATGAGTGTTTGCTGATACTACAAGTAGACAATTCTTTGCACTTAAAATAAAAGCAATTGAGTATATAAATAGGACTTTTATATATCAAATGATGATATGCCAAAATTCAGCATTTTTAGGCCCTTAAAATTTAGATAAAATATTTAAGATCTCTCTTCTAATGTCCAAAATGTATCTTAATAAAATTATCTTATGTTCAAAGAATCTCAACTTCTTTAAAAAATATATATATATTTTTTATCGAGAGAGAAAGGGAGAGGGAGAGAGCAAGAGAAGCATACATCTGAGAGTTGAATATCAACTGGCTGCCTCTTGCACGCCCCCTACTTGAATAGAGCCTAAAACCTGGGTATGTGCCCTGACCTGGAATGGAACCAGCAACCTTTTGGTGCCCAAGATGACACCCAACCAATTGAGCCACACCAGCCAGGGCTCAACTTCTTTGGAAAAAAACTTAGGATGTTAAAAAAAAAAAAACACTAAAAAACCCCACAGGAATTCCTAGATAGATGCTGACATATATAAAGACATTTAAAATATTACTACAGTATAAATTTTTGAATGGTGTTTACATTTATTTCCAGGTGTATTTATTCCCTATTTAATTTTAATTTGAAAATAAAGTATGAATTTTTAAAAAAAAATTTCCCCAAAATGACTCTTGGCTTTCCCTTGTAATTTTACAAGCAATTAAAAAAACTTCTTGCTAAAACTGTGCAATAGTAACCTGTTCGTTTTTCAATTGGCTAAAACAAAGAAAAGGCATGAAAGAAGTTTTATTACATTTGTAGCATTTTAGCACATTACTGCATTGTTGGCAGATTATTAAACACAAAAAGAAATCAAGATTTTCTAAGGTTTTAAAAAATGCTTCTGAACATATCAGTAGAAATATGATGAAAAGCCATTTTTAAAACACTGAGCAGACATTTTAAAAATGAGAGTGGTATGCAGAATTTAAAGGAATTTCTAATTCCTTTAATTTATATTTAAATGTATAAATTATGATTTAGGGAAGTAAAATAGGCACACTGTAAGTTTAAGTCATTCAGGATCTAACACAGATAGACTTTTTTATAATCATATATTCAATAAGCTACTGACAATTTAAGTCATTTGTACTGTATGTCTACTTAGAATAATTATATAAGTTCTAACAGTGAGTCCATATATTACACAAGTTGTTCATAATTTGACATCCCTCTATTATAATGCTAATATAGTCTCTTACCTTTTTACTTTTAGTCTTTTTCTTTTTCATTAGTTTACTCTTAACCTGATAGGTAAGAAATAAATCATTTATTTAATATGAAATCAAACTGCACAATAAGTTTTTTAAAAAAATAAATTTCCTCTAAATGCTGAAATCTTTTATCTTCTAATATTATAGGTCATATTTTCTTTCTAGATTCTATGGAAATTTTTCATTTTCACCACAGTCTTCTGCTCTTAAAATAAAAGCACTGATGCATAATGGAACAACAAACAACGTCAGTGAGTAGGCCACTGAGTAAAACTCACAAGTCCTCACTTCCACACATGCATGCATGAGTAATGAAGGAGGAAGGCACTTTTAAGAAGTCAAAAAATTCAGGTCCATAAGATAAAAAATTAAGCCTAAGAAGAATTTAGTGACTGTATAAAAACTGGTGCCACTTTTCTATAAAGAAATACAGAATTCCAACCTGGATGATTTTAAATCTACCTCTGTGCAAATGGTGTTGAAATATTCCTGTTTTTCCTCCATTCTCTCTCCTTCTATTCCCCATGATGCTTTCCTCTACTCTCTATTAACCTCTCATATCCACTCCCATCAATC
The DNA here is from genome assembly GCF_000412655.1 of Myotis brandtii. Taxonomy (NCBI): domain Eukaryota; kingdom Metazoa; phylum Chordata; class Mammalia; order Chiroptera; family Vespertilionidae; genus Myotis; species Myotis brandtii. Next base: position 848,734 of record NW_005353584.1, on the reverse strand, counting down.
AGAATAAAGAAACATGTTCACAAGTCTAGCATAATGCCTGCCACATAATAAATGTCCAATAAATGTTGGTGAAATGAATGGTTAAGGCACAAAATATTATGGAATAAAGTACTAGAGAAAAAACCATTACATATTAAGTTTTGTGCGAACACTATTAAATATAAACTAAGAGTGTCTTGGACTCTTCAAATATAGCACATGCAACAAACTAAAGGCTCTGATTATAAAGTTCTTCTTATTCAAATATTAATAAGAGCTTATACTTCCTGGAGATCCTTAATAGATTCTGTTGAAGATTCACTAGGTATTGATGCACCATCTTTATTCATTTCTGCTAACTGTATCTCAGGGTTTGATTTCACATTTATATTATACTCCATGAGAAGTGGACTTAGTTCTTCTTCCTCATTTTGTAATTCTTCTATGTCAATATCTAAATATTAAAGACAAAACACTCAATATTTGAATGCATACAATTTTAGCTTCTATCATTATTATAAATATATACCTCCAAAACACCACTCCAGAAGTAGAAATAGAAGACATCTTATTTTGTTGAATTACTAGACGAAAATAAAATGCCTATTTATCAATGACCACATAATAGGTACATATACTAGCCTGAACCCAAATGCGAAGATACTTTATATTAAAAAAATAAAGCACGAAAAAAATGAAAATTAAAAAATTAACAACTCACTATCCAGCAAAAAAGATAAAAGCTACATAAGCTGAAAAGTAGCACGTATGAACAAGTAGAGCAAGCAGTTATGCATGTTTGCCTGTTGAAGTGTCCTGTGTATCAAAAAGTTAAAATACTATGCTTGGGTAAACCTTGCGGCACTAGCACTAAGACCAAAGCAGAGTAAAAAGGCTCAAACTAGATTCAGCTGACCAGTAGTAATTTGAACACATGATTTTCCAAGGCTATAACAATGACAGTTGGTCATATAGTTTATCTGACCAAGTAAGACCCTTACAATGATCCCTTAACTTTCCCAAATTGAAAAGTCACTTAAGCATTTTGTTTATAACACACTTACGTTGACTGCCGGTTATTGACTGTAGAGCAAGTCCTATGGTAAAGAAAACATTTAGATGTATAATTGTAAATGCAACCAAAAAATATATGACTGGGACTAAGAAAAACCAGATTTTTATACTGCACCATGTTATTTTATAACTAACTGTAAAAATAATCAGCTTCACTCATGAATCTAGTTTAAAACAAGGCATGACCTTTAGATTATAACATAAAAGTTATAAACCCATGATTAGAAAAAGAAGTAAACAAAATTTTTGACAGTTCTTGATACATAATGCCTAGATTACAAGCACTTTAAACCAAGCAGCAAATTGTTATAATATATAAAGTCTAAGGTCATGAAGTCAAACTTCCATGGAAAGTTTGAGCCTTTTTAGCAATATTAATTATCCTGACCAGCACTCTATTCTCCTTGCACATCCTATATAATAAAACCCTAATATGCAAACCACCCGAAAGGTAGAACGACCAGTCGCTATGACATGCACTGACCACCAAGGGGCAGACACTCAACACAGGAGCTGTCCCCTAGTGGTCAATGCGTTCCCACAGGGGGAGCGCCGCTCAGCCATAAGTTGGGCTCATGGCTGGCGAGTGCAGCAGTGGTGGCAGGAGCCTCTCCCGCCTCTGCTGCAGGCAGGCAGTAAGGAGTGAGAGGTCCCGGACTGCGAGAGGGATCCCAGACTGTGAGAGGGCACAGGCCTGGCTGAGAGATGCCCCCACCCTGCCCCAGTGCACAAAATTTTGTGCACCAAGCCTCTAGTTAATATTATATCAGGCTCTAGATATTGAATAGTACATAAAAAAAAAAGACACCTTCATAGAAGTTTAGTGTGGGCAAAGGATATTAATCAAATAATCAGATACACAAGTGAAAACTGCAACTGTTACTGTAACAACTACTAGGAAAGAGTTATATAAGATGCTAGGAAAGTCTCTATTAAAGGGACTTGACCAATAAGTTCTTCAGACTACCTGAGAATTCTTGAAATGCCTTGAATTTTTTTAGTGCTCAAAGTACTTTCTCAGATATTGGCTTTATTCTCATGAGTTTTTGTTGTTTAAAATCTTAACAGAGTAAATATATATTTTAAAAGCCTATAATTTATAAGTCAAGAGTCCTTTCCTAACTTTCTTAAAAAAACCTTGGCATTCTCTTCTTTTATGCTCAAAGCAAGCTCTTAAGGTTAAGTAGAAAACACAAGGGTATCCCAGAGCCTTAAAGGAATGGGATAGGGACCTAGCAATCTTCTCTGAAACAAATCTGGACCTATTCAACAATTATTAGAAACTTTGGAAGTTGTACATTTAAATAGCATCAGTGTAGTTATCAATTAGTTGCTCACTAGGTAGTATGACTAATAACTTGGGGTCAGGAGAAGTAATTTAGAACAGAACAAGGGTTTCGGTGATGCTGACATGCCTTGAACTCCGCTTGTTGAAACTGAGAGGCTATCTTGATACGTGGGAGAGGTCTGAAGTCTTTTCCATATCAACATAGTGCCTGGGATTGGCCCTACTTACCTTTGATACTTGCATAAATGTTATCTTTTTTTAATTACCCATGGCCACTAGGTAGGTGCCAACTACATAAACATCAAGAATTTGCTGAAAAGGAGAAACACACACTCATGACGTCTAAAAGGGTAACTTTGAAACACACAGTAGCAGTATTTCATGGTTTTAGGCATCCTTAATTTTGTAGAATAAAACTCTTCTACTTAAAAATCTTCAGCAATTCCTTCCTGATAATACAAACCCCTCAACATGGTAAGAGAAATCCTCTTGAATGTATTCTCTCTACGAATGCTCCCCTACTTTAAGACCAAACTTTTAGTTCCCTGCATGTTTCTATATCTTTGTTCTTGATTCCTTCTGAAACATTCTTCTCCATCTTCTTCACTTGGCTAACATTCACATGTGATGTGGGAATTCCTTAAATATTCTATTCTCCAGAAAGTTCTTTTGGACTCTCTTAAGCAAGATTTTCCAAAGTATTCTGGATCATCTCTAGCACTATAATTTCTATTAGCTTCTTGAAGAGTCTATTCTCTCAAGAGTGTGAGTTCACTGAATCTCCTGCCCTTAGCACTGTGTCTGACACATAGCAGACACTAAATGAAGGTTTACTGGCTGAAGTAAGTAATTATTTTGTACCTTGTTGATAGCAGGATAACATCCTCTGGATGATATCTGGTACTGGTATACCTAGGTAGATGGACAGCTGATGGTAATCAAGGGAGATATTCTCAATGGGATTCTCCTTCACTTTGTCAATATCCTCTTGCTTCATTCCAAGGCGCAGAAGAGTATCAGAAACTTTTTTCCAAATTGAATTGAATTGTGACTCAGTGAGACCATTCATCAAAATCTCACTAAGGAGGAGATCCCTGTATTTGCACAGCCTCAGGATGTCTGCAGACTTAGAGAGATCAGAAGATGGTGGTTCCATATTCCAGCCATTTTTAGGTGCAGGGAATACATGCAAATGTTTTATGAGAGCTAATAGGAGGTATAAGTCAAATTGTTTGGACTGTGGTAGCTTCTTCTTTGGGGGATAAAGCAGATGCCATGCTCCACCCAAAGGGTGATTAGTCCAAAGATGTTTGTAGTAGGGTTCCAGCAGTTTCTTGTGAATAAGGAGCTCTTTTTTCAAAAGAGGGGGTGGCAGAGCCTCATCAAATATTTTCCGGACAATGTCAGTACCAGAAATAATAATTATATGAAGCAGATGATAGAAATAATTATAATCAAGTTTGAAGATAGGCATTTCATCTGAAAATGAATTTTGAGAAGTCAAAACATTCCACATTAATGCTATTTTCCTATGTGGTCTTCTGTATTACATCTTATTAGCTCCTTCCTATAGGACAGAGACTAGCACAAAAGAATGAAGTAAAGTACAGTGCTTTGCCATAGCCAGTACTCAATATGCATGCTGCTATCTGTCTAGCTGTCAGAAATTCAAAGAAAAATATTATATCCCCAAGCAAAAGTAATCACAAAAAATGATCACCACAGAAGCCTTTCAACAACTCAGGGTTTTGTTCAAGCAAATAAACTTTGGCAACCAAATAGCATAAAAGTATTCTGAAGATTGTCAAGAATGATGACTGCCAGTGTTTAATTATACTTTACTCAGGCGATTATATTTTATCTTAATCAGCACTGCCCAAGAGAACTTATGAAAATGTTTTAGATTCGCACTGTCCACTAGCCACTGAACACTGAAAATGCTGCTTGTCTGACAAAGACACTGATTTTAAAATTTTATCTAATTTTAATTAACTTAAACTCAAATAGCCACATATGGCTACTGGCTCCACAACACAGAACTATATCAAAAGATTTAAAGTGATATAATGCCTTACACAAAGTGTAGACCATGAACCAGCAGCATCAGCATCCATATGGGAGCCTGTTAGTAAAGGAAACTCTTAGGCTGCACCCCAGAGCAACTGAACTGGCTACCTAACATTTTAACAAAATCACCAGATGATGTAAATAGCTATTAAAGTCTGAGACACTTATGTAATAAATCTCATGTTCTTATGCTCTAAAAAAAGAGTAATGATTAAGTGGGTATTTCATCAATGAAATGGAGTAAGGCATGAGACTTAACTGTTCAGTATTTTTCTGGTTTGGTAGCACTTCCAATGAAGAAAATTAAACTGAGATGAATTAGAAAGTAGTAAGAATGTTGTAAATGATGGTATACTTGTTGTATTAATGTAAAATTATATTTATCATAAAATGCAGCTTCATTATTTTATCCTGTGTTTCAGAGAATTTTAAATGAATATTCTTGCTTGATATACTTGACATACACTGTGAAGGCAAGCAAGGTTACAAAACAAATGACCCAGGGAGATTTCTGTGGTTTGCCAAATAAGGCTGAGATCAGGGACAACCATTCCCCCTAGCAAGAAGGAATGCCACCACACTATTCTTCTATGGGACCAGGACCCTAAGGTTTCCATGTGCTGAGTAGCTGGCATTTCCTAGCACATATTCCTAAACAGCTAGTAACTGAGTTTAGACTACTTGGTCTTGAATCCAAAATGTTCATTCCTTCCATTTGCTCTGTTAAAAGGGAATGCAACAAGGGAGGATTGGTAGAGAATCTGCTGAAGCCCAATATCATTGTGAAGTCACAGCTATGCACTAGATTAGCGAAGCTCTCTATAGAATACCAAGGTACTGTGAGACCCATACAACTGCTGATCTTTCTGTCCATAAATTCTAACCTATATCAAGTAATGCTTGCTAGTGTAAATGCTTGCCAATGAATGACAAACACATGGCTGTTAATGGCATGATACACATGGTTGTTAAGGGCATGATACTCTGTACAGAGTAAGTAAAAAATTTTAACACACTTTTCAATAGAAGGTATATAAAAATAAAATAATACCTTTTGTGCTAAATTTTAAATTGATCTTCGGTCTTATATCAGTATCAGTTCTTTTCAAAGACATCAACTTTTTATAACTGCAAGTGGAAAAAAATTGTTACAGTCAGTATCAAAGTAAGACAAGATTTCTGGTACCAGCTAAGTATTTTCTTCTCTTTCTCCTGGAAATAATTTAAAATAAAAATGAATGAACAAACAAAAACCACCAACAATGAAAACTCAATATTGTCATTTCCATTGGAATTAAGAGGCAAATAGAATTTCTAGATTTCATATCTAAAAAATTAACACAACTAGCTTATTTGCAAAAATGCTGTATAGTAGTGGGAAAAAAGAAATCTTTGCATTGTAAAAAAACAAGCAAAACTAAAACTCCTCCCAGGTCTTCCCAAACCACAGAATCGTCTTACCAATAATTATTCTAAGAAAATTCAATTCATTTACTGACAAATGATTTAAAAAAGAGAGAAAGAAACTGGCATAACAGCAACACAGATAATTAGAAAAAAATTAAGGGAAAAGTAGCAAGATTTGTTAAACAGACTAAACACTAAGCAAATGTTGTCATAACACAGATAGCAAATCCAGATAAAGATGGTACAAAAAGAAAACTGTGAATCAATTTCTCTTAGGAACATAGAGCAGAAATCCAATAAACATTAGAAAACTGAATCCAGTGATAAGATTCTCTCCTTAACTAAACTCTAGTAAGTCTCCTCTGAGCTCTTTTCCAGGTAGGCCCCAAGCTTGTCCATGTCCTAAAGAGCTCAAATTTAACAAGAATCACCTAAGCCAGCAACCTCAACCAATAGCAGAGGACAGTCAACAGCTTACCTGAACACAAAGCTCAGCCTGCAGCCTTGCCAAACCTTAGGGCACAGCTTGCAGTCCTACCTGATCTCAGAGCACAGCCTGACGATCCATCTGATGAAGCCTGGTCTATAGCCCCACCTGAATGTGAAGTCCAGATGGTGGTACCATCTGGTCAGGGAGCACAGCCTGAGGCCCCACCCAACGAGAGCAATACAGAGCATAGCCTACAGCAGTGATGGCGAACCTTTTGAGCTTGGCGTGTCAGCATTTTGAAAAACCCTAACTTAACTCTGGTGCCATGTCATATATAGAAATTTTTTGATATTTGCAACCATAGTAAAACAAAGATTTATATTTTTGATATTTATTTTATATATTTAAATGCCATTTAACAAAGAAAAATCAACCCAAAAAATGAGTTCACGTGTCACCTCTGACACGTGTGTCATAGGTTCGCCATCACTGGCCTACAGCCTGATCCAATCCCACTGGTGGCAATGCTCTGCCAAGGGTCAAAGCCTGTGAACCTGCCTGACCAGAGGTGATTACAGAGCATAGCTAGAGGCCTTACCTAACTGTAGAAAATAGCCACTGGCCCCACCTGACCAGGGAGCCCACCCAGCAGTCCCACTTGAACATGGAGCCCAGCTACAAGCCCCACCCAACCATGAAGCTCAGCCAGCAGCACCCCACTCCCAACCTCGAAGCTGCTGTGGCTTCGCATAACTAGAGAACACAATAGGAATCTCACTTCCCTTTAGACCAGCCGTGGGCAAACTACGGCCCGCGGGCCAAACTAAAAAAAAAAAGACCGTACCCTTTTATGTAATGATGTTTACTTTGAATTTATATTAGTTCACACAAACACTCCATCCATGCTTTTGTTCTGGCCCTCCAGGTCCAGTTTAAGAACCCATTGTGGCCCTCGAGTCAAAAAGTTTGCCCACCCCTGCTTTAGACACTACCAGGTGACTCATTCAGTACCCCACTAAGCTGAGCTGACTCGTGAAGGTCTTTCCCTGCCAAAACAAAGTCTGCAAGAGGAAACCACATACTCAAATGTGCAGATACCTGCACATGGACACAAAGATCATGAAGAATCAGATAATATGACATCGCCAAAAGTAATTCTAATAAGTGACTGTAAAAAATGGAGATTTGAACTATCTGACAAAGAATTCAGAATAATCCTTTCAAAGAAGTTCAGTGAATTACAAAAGCATACAGAAAACTAAACAAAATTAGGAAAATAATACACAAACAAAATTAGAAGTTCAGCAGAGAAACAGAAACCATTAAAAAACAACAACAAAACATCCAGAAATCCTAGAGGTGAAGAATCACTGAATGAAATGAAGAAATTAATAGAAAGCTTCAACAACAGACTCAACAAAGAGAAGAACCAGTGAACTCAAAGGCAGATCATTTGAAATTACCTAGTCAGAGAAAAAAGAACAGAGAATGAAAAAGAGTGAAAATAACTTATAGAACTTATGGGACAAAAGATCCAATGTATATGGAAATCCCAAAAGACGAGAAAGAGAAAGGAACAGAAAGTCTTTTTTTTTCTTTTTAACTAGGTACTTTCGTATATTTTTAAAAAAATTATTTATGTAAATATTTATTGCTTATGTACAGTTTATTTTTTCAAAATTATCTTTATAGTTAAAAGTATTACAGATGTCCCCTGTTCCCCCCATTGACCCACTTCACCCTTCTGCCCCCTCCCCCAGGCCTTCAATGCTATGTTCATGGGTTATACAAATATGATATAAGTTCTATGGTTAATCTCTCCCTGCACCCCCTTTTCTCCTTCCCCTATTCCCTCTGAGATTGTCCCTTTACCAAACTTGGGGTAAGAAATAAATATTCAGATTTATGAGGCTCAAGAGCTTTAAATGGGTTGCAGCCAAAAGGTACTACACTGAGACACATTATAATGAAATTTACAAACATCGTAGATAAAAATAGAACTTTGAAAGAGCAAAAGAAAAGCAACATTGCCTTGACATTGGACTGGCAATAATTTTTTGGATTTGACACCAAAAGCACAAGCAACAAAAGGAAAAACAAACAAGTAGGAACTACATCAAATTTAAAAGCTTCTGTACAGCAAAAGAAACAATCAACAAAATTAAATGGCAACCTACTTACTGAATGGGAGAAAATATTTGCAAATCATTTATCTGATTAGGGGTCAATATCCAAAATATGTAAGGAACAGATACAGCTCAATAGCAAAAGAACAAATATTGTAATTTTAAAAATCAGTATAGAACTTGAATAAATATTTTTCCAAATAAGATATAAAATAGCCAATAAGTCCATGAAAAAGGTGCTTAATATAACCAATCATCAAGAAAAATGCAAATAAAACTACAAGAATATATTACCTCAAACCTATTAAGAAAAAAGATAATAAGTGCTGGCCAGGACATTGAGAAAAAGGAACCCTGTGCACTGTTGGTGAGAATGTAAATTGACAGAGCCATTGGATGAAAGAGTATGGAAATTCCTCAAGAAATTAAAACAAAACTGATCCAGCAATGCCACTTCTGGGTATATATTATATAGGCAAAGAAAACAAAATCTCATTTTGAACGATAACTACATCCCCATGTTCACTGCCATATTATTTACAGTAACCAAAACATGGAAGCAGCCCAAGTGTTTATCAACGGACTAATAGATAAAGAAAATGTTGGACACGCACGCATGCACGCACACATGCATATACATATACACTGGAATACTATTCATCCATAAGAAAGAAGGAAATCCTGCTATTTGCAACAACATGGATTAACCCAGAGGGCATTGTGCTAAGTGAAATAAGCTAGATAGATAAATACTGTATGATTTCACTTACATGAGGGTGCTAAAAAAAAAAAAAAGCTCCCAGAAACATAGAGGAGACTGGTGATTGGTAGAGCAGTGCAGGGCAAAGAGATAAAGGAGTCAAAGGATATAAACTGGGGATCCAATGTACAGCAAGGTGAACATAATTACAATAATGTATTGTAAACTTGACAGTGGCTAAGAAAGTAAATATTAAAAGTTCTCAACACAAACAATGTTAATTTTGTGAGATAATGGAAGTGATAACTAACATTATTGTGGAAACTGTTTCATAGTAAGTACATATATCAGATCATCATGTTGTATACCTTAAACTTACACAATGTCATATGTCAGCTATAGCTTAGTAAAGCTAGAAAAAGAAAACAGCAGCAATATGAAGAAAGTAAACAGATCACGACCAACTGTTATGTATCCAGGAATATAAGATTAATTCAACATTTGAAAATAATATAATTCAGCACATTAACAGATTAAAGAAGAAAAACATATAATTACAGGATTGCATGCAGAAAAGCATTAATTCAATTCCAATAATAAGAAATTTTTTTGGAAAAAAGCAGGAAGAGAAAAGAATTTCTTCAATTTGAAAAAGGGCATCTATAAAATAATCTACAGCTAACAACATACTAAATGGTGAAAAACTGAAGGGTTCTTCCTAAGATCTGGAAAAGACAAACATGTCTGCTCTTACCACTCATATTTAACACTATACCAGGGGACACAGGCAGAGCAATAAAAAAATAATAAGAAAGTACATATAGATTAGAAAAAAAAGAAAGTTATCTTTATGCACAGATGACATCAACATCTATATAAAACCTAAAACAATCTACATAAGGTTACTGGAACTATTAACTCTCAACTCACAGGATACAAGAGGTTAATATACACAAATAAATTCCATATAATACAAAAATAGACATTGAAATTTTAAAAATCATTTGCAAAAGCATAGAAAATCCAATCTACACTAATAAAAGACAAATATGCAAATTGACTGTACCTTCACTATGCCTTAAGCCACGCCCACCAGCCAATCAGAGCGACTATATGCAAATTAACCCAACCAAGGTGACGGCTGACAGCCACAGAGATGGAGCAAGCAGGAGGATTGGTTGCCCCAATGATGAAGGAACCCAAGCTTCCTGGCCAGCTGCTGCCTTCTCTCAAGGCAACAAAGTTTCAATTATAAAAGGTAAATAAACCCCAGATACCTGCTTC
>NW_005353584.1:832214-836215 GCF_000412655.1 Myotis brandtii | reverse complement strand
TGCGAGAGGGCACAGGCCGGGCTGGGGGACCCCGCCTTCCCCCCCCCCCGAGTGCACAAATTTTTGTGCACTGGGCCTCTAGTCCTATATAAAAGGATAATATGCAAATTAACGCTAAGAGCAGAATGACTGGGATTGACTGGTCACTATGACACACACTGACCACCAGGGGGAAGATGCTCAATGCAGGAGCTGCTCCCTGGTGGTCAGTGCGCTCCCACAGAGGAAGCTCTGCTCAGCCACAAGCCAGGCTGGTGGCTGCCAGCACAGCGGTGGTGGCGGGAGCCTCTCCTGCCTCCTCAGCAGCACTAAGGATGTCTGACTGCAGCTTAGGTCTGCTCCCTGCTGGCAAGTGGACATCCCCCAAGGGCTGCCAGGCTGCCGGGCTGCCAGAGGAATTTCTGACTGCCAGCTTGGGCCCGATCACCCAGGGAGCAGCCTAAGCCAGCAAGTGGACATCCTCCGAGGGGTCCCAGACTGTAAGAGGACATAGGCCAGGCTGCGGCCCCCCCCCTCCCGAGTGCGCAAATTTTTGTGCACCGGGCCTCTAGTCTACACTAATAAAAGAGAAACATGCAAATTGGTGTCACTATGCTATGCCCACCAGCTAATCGGATGAGTATACAAATTAACCCAACAAAGATGGCGGTTAATTTGCATATGCAGGCACAGAGCAAAGACTGAAGGCTCAGACTGAAGACTGAAGGTTCCAGCCAGAGAGAAGAGTGAAGAGTGAAGAGTGAAGAGTGAAGAGTGAAGAGTGAAGACTGAAGGTTCCAGCCGGAGTGAAGAGTGAAGACTGAACACTGAAGACGACTGAAGACTGAAGACTGAAGACTGAAGACTGAAGAGGCTTGGCTTCTCCGCTGCAGCTGCAGCGGAGAAGAAAAGCCTCGCTGGGGCCACAGTGGAGAAGCCAAGCCTCGCTGTGGCCAGACCAAAGGCCTCGGTCCCTGGTGCCGGAGGAAAACTGGTTCCGGCAGCCAGGGGAAGGAAGGCCTATTGCACGAATCTCTTCATGCGACAGGCCTCTAGTATATATATACGTAATCCAACAAAATATTACAAGAATATACACAGAAAACTAAATGAAATAAGAATATACACACCCCTTACTTGGTATCGAGCCCATAACCCAAGTATGTGCCCTGACTAGGAATTGAGCTATGACCTCCTGGTTCATAGCTTAATGCTCAACCACTGAACCATACAGGCCAGGCTAAATGTTTATTTTTAAACAGTGAATTTCACTGTATATAAATTATAGCTTGAAAAACCTGATCTATAAAAAACTTCAGTGTGTAAAAATGCATTTATGTCCTAACCAGTTTGGCTCAGTGGATAGAGCGTCGGCCTGCGGACTGAGAGGTCCGGGTTCGATTCTGGTCAAGGGCATGTACCTTGGTTGCGGGCACATCCCCAGTGGGAGGTGTGCAAGAAGCAGCTGATTGATGTCTCTCTCTTACTGATGTTTCTAACTCCCTATCCCTCTCTCTTCCTCTCTGTAAAAAATCAATAAAATATATATTTTCAAATGCATTTATAAGGAAATATCCATACTATTCTTTATAAATGTACTAATTATAAATGCATTTTTAAAAACTGAAGTTTTTTATAGGTCAGGTTTTTTTAAGCTATCCTATACTATATAATAAAAGGATAACATGCAAATAGACCAAACGCTGGAACAACTGAATAACCAGGCGCTATGATGTGCACTGACCACCAGGGGGCACGTGCAGAACATGGTGGTTGTCGGCATCAGGCGGCAGAGCGCGGAACATGGCAGGCATCAGCTGGGGTGGGATGGTGGAGCAGGTGAGCGGGGCGACAGACCACAGTGGGGCACCAGTCGCTGTCATGAGGGTGAGCCTCTGGTGGTTACTGAAAATTCTTTGCTCCTGTGCACTGCAGTCCTACTGATGGCACCCGGCACTGGCCCTGATCGCTCGGCACTGTCAGTGGGTGCGAGCAGCAGCTGCCAGCCCCAATCAACCCTCAGGGCTTCTTCACCTCTCCCTGCACCTGAGGGGCGATCAGGGCCAGTAGCCGCCTCTCGCACCTGCTGCCAGCAACGGCCCCACTCGCACCCGCTGCTGGCACCGGAGCTGCCACTCACACCCACTGCCACCGCCGGCCCAACTCACACCCACAGCCTGTATGTGGCGCTGGTCCTGATTGCTTCGCACTGTCAGCAGGTGTGAAGCAGCTGCCGGCCCCGAACGCCCCTGAGGGCTTCTCCACCTCCCCCAGACAATCAGGGCAGCAGCACCACTCGCACGCACCACTCGCACCCACTGTCGGCACCAGTAACACTCGCACCCACTGCTGGCAATGGCCCCAATCGCTCCACGCCGTCAGAGGGTGCAAGCTGGGCTAGCACCGTCAGTGTGTGGGAACGGCAGCCACGGGAGCAGGGCTGCCGGCAGACAGGGAACCAGGGCCCCAGCGGGAGAGACCAGGCGGGGACGCAGAGGATGGGCCAAGACCTGCCCCTGTGCCCACCGCAGCCTCGTGGCCCTCAGTTCCTTTTGAGGTGCACGAATTCGTGCACTGGGCCCCTAGTAGTTTAAATAAACAAAAGGTAAGGGTAACAGTTACCTAGGGAAAGAGAAGTTGGGGGAGAATGGTAGGTTGAGTGCTTCTGGAGTGCTGGCAAAATTCTATTTGTTGCCTTGGATGGGGCCATATGCCACAAAAGTGCTCGCTTTATAATTATTTATTAAATTGTGCTTTTATATTTTGTGAGCTTTTCTTTATATTTTAATAACAATAAAGCATTTTAAAGCATAAAAAATGACCAAACATTTTGTCATTCATTCATAAAACCCATTGTAATAGCTTTTACGCTATCTATCTAATAAAGAGGTAATATGCTAATTGACCGTCACACCCTCGCAAGATGGCAGCGCCTACAGCCAATAAAGAGGGAATATGCTAATTGACTACCACACCCTCAAAGATGGTGGCACCCACAGCCACAAAATGACAGTGCCCAATCCCCTCAGCCCCACTGGGGCAGCAGGCAGGCACCTGTCTCTGGAGTCCCTCAGTCCCCTCAGTCCCCCAGCTGCCCAGGACCAGCCCGAAGCACAGGCAAGCCTTGAATGGCAGCTGCCCAGCCAATGCCCGAGGCACAGGTAAGCCGTGAATGGCCACCCAAGGCTCAGGTAAACAGGGCTGGTCAAGGCTTGTGCTGCCGGCAGTGGCAGAAGCAGAGGTGTGATGGGGCATCACCTTCCCCTGATAGCCGGGTCACCTCCCACCTTGGAGGGCTCCTGAAATATGAGAGGGGGCAGGCTGGGCTGAGGGACCACCCCCTCCAGTGCAAGAGTTTTCATGCACTGGGCCTCTAGTTAGTAATACAATCCAGTTATCAGAGGATTCTCCACAGAATACAATTATAAAACCCAGGCAAATTACAAAAAGCAAGGCAGAGTGTGGAAGAAACAGATCAACTCTCATGGCGGAGTACACACTCAAAGGAAAGGACTACTAGTTTGTAAAAGAAGTTTTAAGTTCATCAATATTAGAACTTTTATTCTGGGGCTAAGTAAAACCTGGTGGAAAACAAAGTTCTCCTTGGTCAAAGGAACCAGAAAACTTCAGCCACAGAACCATGGCTGCTGAAGAGAGTGGGGAAAAATTTTCCTAAGGAAAAGAGTCAGAGAAGAGATCCCAAATTCTTTCTAGTCACATTTCTGACTGATAATCTCCATCCACATCCTATACAAATAAGAGACAATCATGCAAATTGACCGTACTTTCACTATGCCTTAAGCTACGCCAACCAGCCAATCAGAGCGACTATATGCAAATTAACACAACCAAGATGGCGGCCAGCAGCCACGGAGCTGGAGCGAGCAGGAGGCTTGCTTGCTCCAGTGATGGAGGAAGCCAAGGTTCCCCACCTGCCGCAGCCCGGCTCTGAGCTCCACTGAAAGCAACAAAGTTTCAATTATAGAAGGTAAATAAACCCCAGATACCTGCTTTCAGCCAGC
>NW_005353584.1:827677-831996 GCF_000412655.1 Myotis brandtii | reverse complement strand
AAAAAAAAAAGAAAAAAAAGGAGAGGCTGGGAGCTTACGTCACCAGGGTGCTTCGCCAGCCTGAAAACGACCCTCAGCCCCTCACCAAGACTGGCCAGGCACCCAAGTGGGGACCCCCCCACCCTGAAGGGGGTGTAGCCAGCCTGTAAACAGCCAACAGCCCCTCACCCAGGCTGGCCAAACCTCCATGGGGTGAGGGTCCCCACTGGGGTGGACATCCTCCGAGAGGTCCCACACTGCAAGAGGGCATAGGCCAGGCTGAGGAATCCCCTGAGTGCACAAATTTTTGTGCAACGGGCCTCTAGTGTATAGAATAAAGTCAAAGCAGCTCAGCTAAAGGCAAAGATCTGAATTGAGAGTGAATCAGCACCCAAGAAAAAGAGTTCACAATTCATATCCAAACAAGTAAACTGCCTGTTAAAACAAAAATAACATAGCCATTGCAAAATAATAGAATTCAGAATCTCTATATCTGAATATAGAGATTGTATATGCTATGTACCAGACATTATGCTATGTTTTGGGAATATAGCAGTAAGATAAAGTTCTTGCCTTCGTGGAGGTTACAGTTAAATGAAGAAGACAGGCAAGAAAGTATAATGAAATTAATAAATGTTTTTTGTTTTTTTAAAAATATATTTCATTAAGTTTTTACAGAGAGGGAGAGAGATAGTCAGAATCATCGATGAGGGCCTAGCCGGCTTGGCTCAGTGGATAGAGCGTCAGCCTGTGGACTGAAGGGTCCCAGGTTGGATTCCGGCCAAGGGCACATGCCTGGGTTGCAGGCTCAATCCCCAGTGGAGGGTGTGCAGGAGGCAGCCAATCAATGATTCTCTCTCATCATTGATGTTTCTATCTCTCTCTCCTTCTCCCTTCCTCTCTGAAATCAATAAAGAAAAAAAAATATATATATATATATGTATATGTATATATATATACACACACACACATACATAAAAGAAACATGGATGAGAGAGAAACATCGATCAGCTGCCTCCTGCACACCTCCCACTGGGGATATGCCTGCAACCAAGGTACATGCCCTTGACCGGAATCAAACCTGGGACCCTTCAGTCCACAGGCCGATGCTCTATCCACTGAGCCAAACTGGTTAGGGCTTAATAAATGTTTTAATAGCAAGACCACATGGAATACAGGATAGGGACACCTCAATATAATGTACATAAGGCTTTCCAGAAGCTTTCAGCCAAAGGAGTAGAGTATTCCAGGCAAGGCTTGGAGATAAAATGGAGGGCACAATCAAGAACTAAAAGAAGCCCAGTATAGTTGGTGTATATATGGTAAGAAAAGAGTGACAAGAGATGACACTAAGGAGGTCAGCAGGGACCAAAGTGATTGAAGAGCCAAGATACAGAGTCTGAACATAATTAAGAGCATTTAGAAGCCTCTGAAAGGTATTCAAGCAGGAAAGTGATATATTTCATTTTTCATTTTAGAAAAGTGCTCTCGTGGCTCTGTAAATAGACTGAAGAAAGGAAAGAAATACAAGTTTAGAAGATGTTTTCAGAATTTCAAGTGAGAAATAATACTTCATCTGGTTTAGTGGAAGAACAGAGGCAGAAGTAAGGAGGCATTTACAATATATTTAAAAAGTTGAATTGACTGGACTTAAAAATGTTACAGAGCAGTGTTGGGAAGAAAGATTATAAATCCAGTTGTAGTGATGCTGAACTAAAGATCTTTTTGAAACATAAAAGTAGTTATTTTCAGTGTCCAGGTAGATAAACCTACATTTTATGAGTGAGATCTATGCTGGAGATAAAGATTTGGGTTTCATTAGCTCATAAACGATATCAATGCAATGTCCTTCGTAGATTGGAAAATGGAAGACATTAACACTTTACACAAAAAAGAAAAACAATGGGTTAAGAGAACTTTTTATATTGGAATTTCTAATTTCAATGGCAACATTATATAAATTCCCAGCTTACACTAGATAGGCCTCTGTAATATAGTTTTCTCATCTAAGCAACAGGATAATTCTAATTGTCAACATCCTCCTGTCTGCCGCCCCAGCCCTGATGGGCCCCAATCAGGGGCAGGGCCGGCCAGCCAACCTCCTGCAGCTCATCCCCACCCCCCGCTACTCCCAGCCTTGCTGGGCTGGCCAGGCTGAGGGACTCCACCTTGCATGGATTCGTGTACCAGGCCTCTAGTTGCCACATAAGCTTAGAGGCCTGAATGAGTTTTGAAAGTTAGGAGAAAGTTTTTATAAAACCAAGTAAATAACTGTAAGAAAAATATGTTGGCTTCAGTAAAAGATTATTTTCATATTTAAGGAAAAAAGTATTCACATAATATCTCCTTTCCTGCTTTAAAATTTAAATGTCTACAAAGTAGGGAAAAAAAGAGGGTCATAAATGTCACTTAAATATAATTTTTTCACACAATTAATATTACCTTTAAATTTAATGGAGTTCCAAGTGACAGAAACACAGAAGAAAGAAGCAACTAAAAAATATATACATGCTCAGAAAAAAACATAAAATATTTTATTTCAAGCTTACCTTGCTCCTAAATTTTCAATGGTTATATATTCATCCTTTCTCACAACTTCAAACTGCAAGTGATGGAAAAAAATAGCCCTAAATAGTTCAATTTTCAAAATTCTTTAATATTACTAGTTAGCCTTAACACTTGAAAAAAGACAATGAGAATGAAGCTATAGCAAATATAAAACAACACAGAAGTGACAAGGTAAGCTATAAACAACTTTAGTAAACAATAAACTAGAGTTGATTTTTTAAAAAAATTCTACTTTATATCACTACAGGATTTAAATATCAATATGAAATACAAAAAGAGTGTTACTAAAGATAAAGAAATAATATCTATTTTTATTTGCAATTTTGGTCTATTTATAAACTGAAAATTCAAGCATTTCATTTATTTAAAAATAAAATGAGTATCATTTGAGAACATTTTATGTAACATGTACTATATGTAATTTCTATAGATATTTTCGTAGAAAGATATGAAAGAGGGTCAAAAAGTCTAAAAGTATTTTTAAACTTAGATGGCACAGATCAGACTATCATCACTGGTTCATGACAGACTTTTCATTGGTACAGGCATAGCCTGCTTTATATGTGTCTGTTTGTGTGTATCTTTACTTTTTAAATTTTCTTATTCTTAAGGATCACTTAAATACTACTTTGGAGAAATCAAAGCAACAGAAAGGTCAGAAATTAAGTCACCATTAAAGAGAAAATGGCAAAAATACTATTGCTATGAATCCCAAATGTTTTGAAATCCGAATGCCATTCCAATGAAAGAAAAATAAGAAAAAGATACTTACCAAAATTTTAACAATTCCAGGTTCATCACATTGTAGCATCCTTACCATGTCACCTGTACATCCTTCCTTCAAACATTTTTTCCCACTAAAACTCTAAAGTTATCAATAGAAAAAAATAAATTATCAAAACAAAAAACATTACAATCAATAAAAAAATACTGATGTGCAAATCTAATTATTTTTTTAAAAAGTTAGCAGATGTTTCTAGATGATAAAATAAAAGATGTGAAAAATCACTTGAGAGTTAGCTGTTCAAAAATAGTCTATCTCATGTATCAGTGGATTTAAAATGCATAATTGCACTTTTCTCTAATAATTTCTACTTCAAAATCTTTAAGTAGCTATATTATAGCCTAAGAAGTAGTACCTAAGCACAGGGAAAGGAACTTCAAGTGACATGTACTAATTAGGTAAATGTATACAGAAACACTGAATTTCTATTAGATATATAAGGATTACAGGGAAAAATGAAAGAATTAAAATGTTGAGTATTTCCTCTGATTCTGACCTTAATTTCCTCTTGTTAAGTCACTTAAATTTTCTTTTAGTTCTTTTTCTAAAGTTGAGCAATATTGATTGCCCTAACAATCAAAGATTATAAAGAACACATGCTACTTAAACAAATGAATAATGCTAATGCAAGTACATGTTTTAATTGTTAATCTTCACAACAACCTTATGAAGATATTACTATCCTCACTATATGGTTTAGAAAAAGGAATCTCAGAGCAGTTAAATTAACAGCCTAATGTAAAACAAAACAAACAAAAAAACAAAGAAAACACTATAGTGGTTCAATCTGGACTTAAACCCAGATCTCCCAAGTCCATACACAATGCTCTTTCTATGCCACGATTTTTTAAAATTGTTTTATTGCTTAAAGTATTACAAAGAGTATTACATATGTCTCCTTTTTTTTCCCCGCCCTTGACAATCCCCTGGCCTCCCCTACCCCTCAGTGTCTTATGTCCATTGGTTATGCTTATATGCCATACAAGTC
>NW_005353584.1:824591-827628 GCF_000412655.1 Myotis brandtii | reverse complement strand
GCTCTGCCTCTGTATCTATTTTTGTTCATAAGTTTATAATGGACTTTATTATCCATAAATGAGTGAGATCATGTGGTATTTTTCCTTCATTGACTGGCTTATTTCACTTAGCATAATGCTCTCCAGTTCCATCCATGCTGTTGCAAATTATGCCACAATTTTTTTTATTGGGGTTTTCTGTGTACACAATATAAACACTCTGACCAAATACCATAAACCTAAATGGTAATCAACTCACCAAAGAATAATTAATATAGAATTGGGCTTTATACTTTTACTTTAATTTTAGTGGCAAAGAATTCAATTTAGTTATATGACTTTAGGTAAATATACATAATCAGAAATAGATTTTTGAAGACTATAAAATTTATCATTGTTCTCTATCCTTAAAATAGAAACTATCCTTAAAATTGTATAACTGTCCTTTCTGTTTGTTTATTAAGCAATTCTATTCTTTGATTTTATGACTTTTATGTAAATATATGCAACAATATTTCTATTCTTAAGAGTATAAACTTCCATAGGGAAATAGATAGGAATCACTAAGCAAAGCAACAAGCAGAGTATCCCCTACGAAGATCTGTTTAATAAATGGTGATAATGAACAAAGAATAGTAAGGAGAAAAGCATCAGAAAAAATATGGGAAAAAAAACAAACAGAGGTAAAATAGAGGAGGAAGGATATTAACGGGAAGAAATGAAAAAAAGAGAGAAAAAAAGAGGAAAGGGTAGAGGAAGAAATGTTGTAGTAAAGTTTTTAAGGAAAAATGAAATACCTGATCATTTTCACCTGGATATTTTAAATTCTTGAACTTTTTCCAACAAATTTTATGAAAATAGACACAGCAACTTTTACTGCACATTAATTGAAAAAATCCCTGGAAAAGAATGAAAATAAGTTGTTGATCTGGAAATAGAATATCATATATAAATAGAAATATCACTTTAAGTCACTTTTAACTTCACAAGTTTTTTTGTCCTTTTCAGTGTGTCCTCCCTGGAACTATAGTTATGCTTCCTTTAGGGGATAGATTGCTTGGATGACAAAAATCTAAATTTTGTGGCCAGGACTTCCTGCTGCTACATGGTATGTATGTGATTGGAACGCTATTACCTCCCTGGGAAACCATAACCATACCACCATGTCACCTACACCAAGACTGAACTTGCCCATCATAAGCACTGTTCTTCACCAGGTCTACTTCCCTAATTCCTAACTTACCCTAATGAATAGATCTTGGCTTTTTCTTCCTCCCTACTTACCCCATTTGCTATACACATCATGTCATTCTTTTTTTTCCCCCATTATAATAGCCATCTTTATTTAAAAAAAAACATAAAATGTATTCTTTTGGTCTTTCTGAGTTTTCCTTTTTACAAAAACAAAAACACACATTAAAAGCATTCTCAACTGTCATTCTCACAAACAGATGTTTTTTAGGCAGCCCTCCCTGCTACATGCTTCATTCTGGATGCCCATGCCTTTCAATTGAGATTTCCATTATTTCATAGAAGTGGTATTAGATTTGCACTGATAATCACATCTCATTTTATCTTGTGATTTCCCAGTCTTATTCTGCCATATCTACTGGGAACCAGACTTGAAGTACTTTGATTGTTGAATTTCTTCAAATTAAGGCTGGTTATAATTTTTTCTCCTTCAAGGCCCAGAGCAAAAATAATGATCACTTACTTGGTAACATAAATCTTGAGGAGTGACAATCTTTCTCCTTAGTAAAATAAATTTTAGATAAATGAAAATAAAATAACATTTCTAACTATAAAGAATATTTTAGATAGTTTCTACTCTATGATAGCAGAAATATTAATTATAACTTCAGAGACATGTGACTGTTACAAAACCCTTAGCAAAACCAATTCATTCTTTTATTGACTCACAGGGTATAAATTAATTCCAGGTCATTAAAATTCTAAATTCGCCAAAACCGGTTTGGCTCGGTGGATAGAGCGTCAGCCTGCGGACTGAAAGGTCCCAGGTTCAATTCCGGTCAAGGGCATGTACCTGGGTTGAGGGCACATCCCCAGTAGGAGATGTGCAGGAGGAGGCTGATCGATGTTTCTCTCTCATCGATGTTTCTAACTCTCTTTCTCTCTCCCTTCCTCTCTGTAAAAAATCAATAAAAAATATATTTTAAAAAAAAAGAAAGAAAAAATATTCTAAATTCTTAGAGATACTCAAACAATTTCTCAACTGCATTATCACTGTTATTAAAATAAGTATTCTTTTGAAATACTATTTTGATGCATAATACAATAATTTTTATCTAAGTTTATTTTTTAAATATTCAGTTAACTGATAATTATAGTACCTTATAATTGGTGTTCCTTAAAATGTCAGCTTCACAAGATCGTTCACAATCTAGATAACTGCAAATGGACTGCTTCATTATATTACTTTCAGTTGTCTTGATAAAATTATTGAGAAGATCCTAGATTTTAAAAATAAAAATAATCTCATCAATTAGTAATGACTACATCACTTCCAATATTTTACTATACATAATTTTAAGTAATTTAAGTCATATACTTTTTTTAATGTATTTGTATGTATTTTTTTTTAAGTAACAGAATGTATTTTCCTCATTCAAAGTAAACAATAGATAGGAAGGTGCTAAAATAGAAATACTGAATTTCTTACTGAGTGTAAACATGGAGAAAGGAAAAAAGTGTGCATAAAATTCACTAAAAATGTTAGGATAATAAAGGAAAATATTTTAAAGGGAAGAGGGAAAAGAAAAATAACCAAAACCAAGTAGGGATTCTTTAGATAAGTACAGAAGTTAATTTTTTTTAATGTATAAAATTATTACTTTATTAGGTCAGATTTAAAAGTCATATAGTTATCCTGACAAATGCAAAAAATTGTCTGCTTATTCTATTGATTACTAAGACAGGTATCCTATCTAATAAAAGAGAAACATGGTAATTAGCCATACATCCGCTACCCTTCCCATTGGCTAATCAGGGCGATATGCAAATTAACTGCCAGCCAAGATGGCGGCCGGTAGCCATGCAC
>NW_005353584.1:810447-823435 GCF_000412655.1 Myotis brandtii | reverse complement strand
TACCCTGAGCGTGACTAGGGGTGGCATCGCAACCTCCCGATCCGCCCTGCTCTGTGCATGACAGGGGGCAGCGCCCCAACTCCCCAATTGGCCCTGCTCTAAGCCCGACCAGGGGCTGCACCTAGGGATTGGGCCTGCCCTCTGCCACCTGGGAGCAGGCGTAAGCCAGCAGGTCATTATCTCCTGAGGGGTCCCAGACTGCAAGAGGGCACAGGATGGGCTGAGGGACCCCCTCTCCCCCGCAAGTGCACAAATTTTTTTGCACCGGGCCTCTAGTCTATACTAATAATAGAGGAATATGCAAATTGTCCATGACTCCATCACAGTGATAACCGAACAGCAGGCTGAGTGGGGCGACCAGACTGGCAGGGGGGTTACTGAGGGATGACCAAACGAATGAACAGCAGGCTGCGTGGGGTGACCAAGCCAGCGAAGGGGGGGAGCATTTAGGGGAGACCAGGACGGCAGGGGGAGTGGCAGTTGGAGGTGACCAGGCTAGTTGGGGGTCACCAGGCCAGCAGGGGGGGATTTGGGGGTGATCAGGCCGACAGGCAGGTGAGCAGTTAGGAGCCAGTGATCCCAGATTGTGAGAGGGATGTCCGACTGATCACTGGGATCGGGCCTAAACCGGCAGTCAGACATCTCCCGAGGGGTCCTGGATTGGAGAGGGTGCAGGCTGGGCTGAGGGGGCCCCATGCATGAATTTTGTGCACTGGGTCTCTAGTATTAAAATAATCATGTGACTGGGAGTTTTTATTTCTCTTTTCAATTCCAACAGTTTCTGTCCCATCTATTTTGAGGCTATATTACAAATTTTCAGTTGCTATAGCTTCCTGAAAAATTGAATTGTGTGTTTTAATGATACATCTCTTTTTATTTCAAGGAATACATTTGGACTTTAAGTCAGGTAAAATATAAGGATCCAAAGAGGTTTAAAGTAAAAGTCTGGAAAGAAATATGTCATTCAAACACTAACCAAGTGAAACTTGTTGTTAATGTTCTTATTAAACAAATTAAAAAGTGATCCATGTGACTTATCAAATAGGTAAAAATTATCCAAAAAATAAAGACTACCCAGAGGATGTGGAAATATAGAAACTCTCATACTGTGTCTTAAGACTATAACCTGGTATAAACGTTCTGAGAGAAAATATAGAGATATATCTCAGCAACTTTACAAATGTGTGGACACTTGCTTCACAATTCCACTTTTAGAAATTTAGCCTAAGAAAATGATGTAAAAAATACACAAAGATCACTGTACATATAGTGAAAAAGTAAAATGTTTAGGATAAACTAAATAATAAACAGCAGGATGAGTGTCTGGAAAGATATAAATGAAAATGCTAACAGTGGTTTCTCCATTTAAAGAAATATGAACAAATTTTAGCTTTACCTTCAGGCATTTTCACATTTTTCAGTTTCCTAAGGCATTTAGTACTTTTAAAATTAGAATCAACAATAAAATGGTAAATATAATTTGAAAAAAAAAGTTAACTATTGCATTTAGTTCTAGCCCTGTGAAGAAATAGATTAGTAGCGCTTTTAATCTTGTTATTTGAAAATGCTAATACAGCCTCTTCACTTCTCTCTACTTGTTGAATCATACATTCCAAACTACGTAATGAAATCAAGGTTATTTCTCATATAAAAAACTAATTTCCAATTAAAGAATGTGCTTCTTATAGACTATGACATAGTTAAGAAAAACTGCACTTTATCAAAGATGATTCTGATTAGTCAGAAATGAAATGTTATTCTTAAATAATTGCTTACTTTAAAAGTTGTAGGTAAATCTTCATCTTCCGTAGGATCTATGTCAAACCAATGATCATTTGTATCACTTATTTCTTGTAAACTTTTATAAAATTCTAGCAGTCCTCCATTATATCTGCAAGGCATTTTAAATAAGGTTAGTTTGAATGTGACACTGTAACTAAATAGTTTAAAATAAAACAAATAACTCTTTTTTGTGTGTGATAAGTAGGGTAGTGATAACCTCTGGCATGCTATAGAAATACAAATACTAGGACTCTCACCTGTGGTAGATTGGGATGAAAAACAGGTGGAAGGGGAGACAATTGATTATGTAGTAGCTCACTTGAACAGTATAGGGACCATGGTAATTAAAGGGATTGTAGAGTTGATTGGCTTTTGTTTACTGTCTTGGAAGCCTTGAAGAAAGAGAATGACAGGCACAGGTCAGCCAACTATTGACTCAAGACACACTGTGAAAGACAGAGGCCTCTATGGTGGCATTTAAAGAGACCCTAATCTTCTGTAGATATATTGGGTAAATACAATCTATGTTTAAAAAAATCAGTCCCAGATTTAATCACAAGGTGCAGCAAACCATAAAAGAGATGAAATGCATAACCTTGATGGGACTACTATTATCAACTCAAGGTAAAAGGCCTCCATGGTAATATATAAAGAATCCTTACCAACCCTAATTATAAGGACAAACTATGCTGAAAATGAGGCCCAGTATTTAATCACAAGGGTAGAACAACAGCAAAGACCAAAAGCACAGCCTCATGCCCTAACCGGTTTGGCTCAGTGGATAGAGCGTCGGCCTGTGGACTCAAGGGTCCCAGGTTCGATTCCAGCCAAGGGCACCAAAAACAAAGAAACAAACAAAAACAAACAATAAAGCACAGCCTCAACAGTACCATTATGTGAAAATCGGGGCTCTGACAGGAAACAAGTAGACTCTGAGATCTGGAATGGGGACATTTAGGTGAATATGCTTAGAAACAATGAATTCCTAAATTCTCATGACCCCTCTGACTGGCAAAGACCTACTCCTTGCTAGGAGGGGCAGATTCCCTTTATTTAAGGGCCATACAAAAATATCATTTGGAGTACATGTCTCAAAAGATGATGCCTTCCTTCTCAAGATCCTCCCTCTCCACTCATTGCCTACAGACTAATATATCTAGGATCACATAAAAGCAAAGTCCAAATGGGAACACAGAGCCCCTGCCCGGGAAAAAAAAACAACAAACTCAATTCATCATGAGAATTGCAGAACTTGACTAGTATGTACTAGAACATGTGTAGCAATGAACCTTAAGAGTGCTGAACTAGTGGACAAATATACAGCTGGATAGGGAAATGTTTATTGACATGGGGCAACTTCCATAACTTAAGATTTAATTTCCTAGTAAGGATACCTTAAGCCAGTCCTAACATGCTGCTTAAGAAGGTTATTTGAAGCTTGGACATAACAATGGCCTATAGTAACTGAGGTGGAAATGCTGGAAACTTTGTGGCAGAGTATTAAAAGAAAGTTCAGGGAGGGGAGGATATTAGAAAGGACTTAGTACATAAGACCACAGAGTCCATCCCTAGACAATGTCCCCTGGAATAGTGGTCATCAACCTTTCAGACCTCATGGACCACCAGTGGTCCACGGACCACCGGTTGGCAACCGTTGCCCTGGAAAGACCAAGGTGACACTCCATCCATTAATGCAATAAGAAATATAGAGTCAGAAAGGCAGCTCAGTGGTGGTGGTTCTCTGTAGGTCAGGGATGAAAGTAAATGATACCATATAATGGACTTTCTAGTGTCAACCATCTGGTAAATGGATTCTCTCCAATGCCCATAAGTAAAGAGAATAAAAAGTAGTGTACATATTTGAGGGAAGGACAGCAATATACATTCGTTTCTTGTGTCAGAGCTATGTTAATTCTCTCCACAATACAGACTAAAGGGATTTTTATTATTCTAACATTCTGCAAAACATCACACTGTTCATTGGTATTGATGACATCATACTAGTGAATACAAAGAGGGAAATCTTCTGGATACCTTAGTAAAAAGCAAGCATGCCAAAGGATAGAAGATAAACCAAAGAATCAGGGAACTAACAGGTAGTGATGCTTTTATGGATCCAACTAGAGGCCTGGTGCAGGAATTCATGCATGGGTGGGGTCCCTTGGGGTGGCCTGAGGGGATCAAGCTGAAACCCACAGTCCAATGCCACCTGCAGCTCCTACCTGCTGTTCCCGCTCATCTCAGCCCCACTATGCCTGCCACAGGCTCGCGCCCAATCAGTCCCGATTGGGAGAGGCTCGCACCGCCACAGCGGCTCTCGCCAGCTGTGAGCCCTGTGTCTGGTGCCTTCCCGAGGGGAGTGGCCTGTGGGATCAGGCTGAAACCGGCTCTCCAACATTCCCGAGGGACCCCACCAGTGCAAGATCGAGGCCGGGAAGGGACAGCAAGAGGGTTCCAGGTCATGTCTGGTCCATCTTGCTCAGTCCCGATCAGCCAGACCCCAGCAGCAAGCTAACCTACCAGTCGGAGCGTCTGTCCCCTGGTAGTGCACATCATAGCAACTGGTCAACCAGCCGACTGTCTGCCCCCTGGTGGTCAGTGCACATCATAGCGAGCGGTTGAGCGGCCTTATCATATCATTAGCATATTACGCTTTGATTGGTTGAACAGTTGACCGGTCACCGGAGTACCGGACACTTAGCATATTAGGCTTTTATTTATAGGATGGCTGGGCCAAGCAGTAATCCTTCATATGGATTTGCACAAGTAAACTTTGTGTAATTCATCCTTCAGATCTCAGCTAAACATTATTTCCTCAGAGAGACTTCTGATTCCCAGAACCAGACTGGGGCTCTAGAAGTCATTTATTGTTCACTGTATATTCCTTCATAGTTTTTTTTTATAACATTCTATAAATATTTTGCACAACTTATTATTTGATTAATATCTATAATATTATCAGTTACATGGGAATAGGAACTGTCTATTTTGTAAATAATTGTATCCCCAAATCTAGCACAGTCTCTAGAATATGATAAATGCTTAGCAAATAAAATGAATGATGTTACAAATGGCTAAGGATCTCCAAATAGGAAGTGAACAGACTGCTAGTCCATATAGATTACCCTGTACAATTTCACTAAATATATAGGAAGTGAAAAGACTACTAGTCCATATAGATTACCCTGTACAATTTCACTAAATATATAATACCCAATACTTCCAAAACTCAGCATTTGGATTCTTTTGATGCTTTATTAGTTCTATTATAACTTAAACACCTATTCCAAGTGGTGATAATATTAAAAACTACAACCATCGTTTATTTATTAAGATAGCATTTCTGTGTCCTGGGCACTGTGTTAATTACCTACAACATCTTATGAGGTGGGCACTACTTTTAGTTCCATTTGACAAATAAGAAAAAAGATAAGGCTTAGCGAACATTAAGTTTCCTTAAATCAAAGATTAGGTCAGTGGTAGAAAATGTATTTGAACCCAGGTCTGTCAGACTCCAAAGACTATATACCAATGTCTATGTTATACTGCCTCTTATTGTCACGGCCTGTTAAGTTTGACACTTAATATTCTCAAGTACATTAAATTAAATTATTATCTGTAAAAAATAGGTGAAGAAGAAAAAAAATCCGCCCAGCATGATGATACCTGGTATACTGTGCAAACTTTATCCCCATTTCACAATGCAGAAAGCTGACAGGGAAGATCTACCCATTAGTTAAAATCCTTACCTCTTCTGAGCACATCGAAGCAAACCACGTCCAAAATAAACTAAAGACATAAAGTTTTCACAAATTTCATTTTCTTGGATCACCATCTTCATCACTAGAAACTTATTCTCAGCTTCCGTATAATCCTGTAGGAACATAAAACTCGGTTTGGCTAGCGTAAAGACTTTTTTTTTCTTTTACAATAAACAAATATTCCCCAAACTTGAGAAGTTAGGGAAACTTTAATATTGGTCCAGTCTTTTGGTCATTTATTCACATCTCTAATCCTAGCACTGAAGTATGTGGTCACATATGCTTAAAATATGTACAATAACCTAAGGTATTTTTTGACCAACATTTCAAAGTGAACACTAAAATAACAATAGCCCTGGTCTGGTGGCTCAGTTGATTGGAGCATCATCCCATACTTTAAAAGGTTGTGGGTTCGATTCCCAGTTAGGGCACATACTTAGGTTGTGGGTTCGATCTCTGGTACGAGATGCAACCGATAAATGTTTCTCTCTCACATTAATGTTTCTCTTTCTCTCTCACTCCCCCTTCTTGTCTCTCTAAAAATCATGCCCTGGCCGGTTTGGCTCAGTGGATAGAGCGTCAGCCTGTGAACTGAAGGGTCCCAGGTTCGATTCCGGTCAGGGGCACATGCCCAGGTTGTGGGCGCATGCGGGAGGCAGCTGATCAGTGATTCTCTCTCATCATTGATGTTTCTATCTCTCCCTTCCTCTCTGAAATCAATAAAAATATATTTTAAAAATAAATAAATAAAAATCAATAAAAACAAATCCTCGGTGAGGATTAAGAAAAACAACAATTTTTGTTTGTAAAACTGGCAAATATTAGTACCTAATACTTTATAAGTCTCACTAATTTTCTTTCTAATTGGAGCACAAATCTTCCTAACTTTTCAAATAACAAATAAAAAGTATAGATTTCTAGAGACAAAAAAGTAAAGGAAATATCAAGGTTGCAAAGATAATATGAGAAATCATTAAAAAACATAAAAAGATAATGTTAAATTCGAAGAACTCTTAGAAATCACCTAGTTAACTCCCAGATTTTTACTTTTTGCACTTCACCTTATTCAACCAAAAATTCAAAGTATAACTCATATTTTACAAGGGGTAAGATTAGGACCAGCCAGATTAAACTATACTAGAAAATGGATTAAAATGTATTGTATAAGTGAAAGATGATAAGCAATTTTGTTTTACAAAATGGTAAGCATTTAAAGGATAAATAAAATAACTAAAGTTGTAAGCTAAAATTATGTTTCCCCTATCAACTTTTATTTCACAAAATAGTCTCTAGCATAACTATACTATATTAAAAATATATAAAAGAAAAGTCACTGAGTGGTTTCAATTTTTAGAGAATTTCAAAAATCAACATTTTAATTTGTTAAAATGAGGTCAGTATATGTAAAAAGATTTATAATAGGCAAATAACAAATGCTACATACCTCTTTCTTTCCTCTTTCAGTGAGTGCTAATCCATACAAGAACAGTAATGTCAAATAATAATCAATATTAATCTGATGTGCCTAAAATGATAAAATATATTTTAATTGATTATTTAGACTAAGCTACTTTAAAATTTAGCAAGATTAATTAAATATCTTAGGTCTGTCTAATAATTATTAAAATAGTGAAATTATCATTATATTATCAATCATCTAATAATAGAGAATTCATTTTAGATGTATTTGATAATTTGACCGAGAAGAAGATTGTCAATAATCCTGAAATAAAATATGAGAGTTTGATTAAAGAAAATGGAAGCAAATGCCATCAAGATTTGTTATACTAAACCTTTTGCAAAATTCATTTATATTTCAGGTATCAAAACACTTTAGGTTATAATATAATGAACACTCATGTATCTACCATCCAGATTAAAAAATACAATGATCTCTTAAATCAAAGTATTTTATTGTCCATGTATGCATTTTGTTTTAACAGTATAAACATAAAGCTTGTCAATTCCTCAGTGAAAAATTAAAACATGAGGATATTTCCTTCATTTAAAATGGTCTATGCCAAATGATAGAGATGGAGAAAAGATTAGTAATTAGGGAGAGCGAGGAGGGCAAGGGGTGCCTGTGACTAACTATAATGGGGTAGAATAAAAGAGATTTTTGTAGTGATGTGAGTTCTTTCATCTTGACTGCAGTAGTGGTTACACTAGCACTGATAATAAAATGGCAAAGAACTATACACACACCACGCGTAAAAGTCAGCAGAGCTGACGGCTTTCCATAGAAAGGCCTGCTTGCAAGACTGACTCTTTATGGGTGTCTAGGAACCTGGATTTCAGGAGCGTTCCCACTGTTCTCTGGTAAGGGTGGCTTACTGTGCCTAAATTGTTTGTGCAAATAAAGTGATTTATGCTGAAAACCTGGGAGTTTCTTCTGAGAGTCGGGAATTTTTATATATCCTAGGCAGAGGGTGCCTACATGACCAACCCCCAATAAAAACCTTGGGCACCGAGTATCTACTAGGCTTCCCTGGAGAGAAAAATCAAATTCATACACATGTTATTGCATTTTTGTTTCCCTCTTTTAAATCCATCTAGGATTCCTTTAGGGTGGTGTCCACCACCTCCTAGAACCCTATTCCTGAGGGTCCTAAATAAGAATGATTTTTCTGCGAGCTCGTATGTTATTATGATACTAGAGGCCCAATGCACGAAATTTTTGCAAGGGGCTTGGCCCTCACAGCCGCAGCGGCTTGCTTCAGCTCTCGCAGCCCCAGCTTCTTCCAGAAGGTTGTCCGGTCTAATTAGCATATTAGGCTTTTATTATTATAGACTAGTGAGCTGGTGCATGAAATTTGTGCACATTGAAAGGGAATTAATTAGAGGACGTGAGCATGAGGCAGTCCGCATTTCTGAAATTCAATGACATGAATTTTAGCTATTACTTGCCAAATAAAATGGAATTTACAGATATCATTTAAAAGAGCATTCAGCTTAATATTAAAAACTCTGGCTACCAAGTCAGCTCTGTTTTCAACTTTTTGCCAGTGTTGTAAATTGTTTGCAATATCTGCCCATTTGGGGTTGCATGTCATGGTTATGAATAAATCGGGCTTGCCATGCTTCGTTACAATTGCCATAGCATACTGATATCACTGCTGCATATTTCTAGGACTACCCTCAAAAGATGATGGTAGTACTATCATTTTACCAATCGGCACATTGTCATTTTCAGATCTAGATTTGAGATAATCCATCAAACCACTATATTTTTCAACTCTCAACTTAGACTGCTTTGATGAAATTTATCCAATTGGCCTCCATTTTTTAATATGAATCCACGATAAACTGTTAACTTTCCTGCATTTAAAATAGGATTGAACGTGTCACGCACAGAGAGATGAAATCCATAATACTGTATTTGTGTGACTCATGTCCTTACATTTTGTCTAGTATTATTGTCGATTACACTGTTGTGTTAGTCTTAGTGTAATATCTGTTCCCTAGCCTTTTTCACCATGTGGAAAAAGAATAGGATATGTCAGTGATGGCGAACCTACGACATGTGAGTCAGAGGTGACACACGAACTCATTTTTTTGGTTGATTTTTCTTTGTTAAATGGCATTTAAATATATAAAATAAATATCAAAAATATAAATCTTTGTTTTACTATGGTTGCAAATATCAAAAAATTTCTATATGTGACACGGCACCAGAGTTAAGTTAGGGTTTTTCAAAATGCTGACACACCGAACTCAAAAGGTTCGCCATCACTGGGATATGTCATTGCATCTAATGTAGGAAAATGGATATTGATTTGTTTCATTTTAGTGGCATTTGGATTATTGGGATATGGTTTACAATGAATGAGCAAGTTCCTTTCAAAAGGAGGTTCTCCATCATTGTTTTTGAATATGACAGCACCCGCGGTTACACGGGGAGAATCTTATCTACCTAGGTCACTGTTACGATTGTATTTAGCTGCCATTGTTACTTCCGTGGGAGCAGTACCTTTTGCTGCTGCTTCAGATTGGGCTTCCTTTTCTACCTCATGTAGCATCTTGTACAATATTGTTAATTCATTTATTTCATGCATGAGGTTGTTGATGTTGATCATGAGTCTTTCTGAGCAGCCCTAGTTTTCTGGCATTGCTAATTTTTTACTTGTAGCTTCAGCTGTATCCAAAATATATTGAGCAAACTTCCAAGAAACACCATCCGGAGGATGTAAAGTTCCAGCACGGTGATAAACTTGTACGTGTATTCTAAAACAGTATGGCCCATATCCTGATGGCGATGCAATATTTGCACCCATAGAAACAAAAGCAAAAGAACTATTTATGGATCGAATATTTTCCATGAAATTTTTACTGTCACAATCTTCATCTGTCACTAATCTTTTTAAATATGCCGGGTAATCTGGAAAATGTATATCATTTAGACAGACTTTCCCTTTGCTACAACATCGAGTAAATTTCCTATTGGGTGGTTTTTCATCAGAGAAATTTAGTGATAGGCAAAATTCATATCAAACAGTCATTCTACCAAAACTATGTTCGAGAATTGCATCCTCATGTACTACATTTTTGCAGAGAAGGCAGTTCCTAACAGAATTGCGTTACTTGTTGATGACTGTTCTTTAGACATATTCTGTCATCCCCAACCCCTTCTTTCAACTTGAAAGGCACGTTGGTCTTTAGACATTTTCTGTTGATGACACCGGTGTTTTTCGGCATCAGAGTGACATTTTTCCGATAGCTGGTCTTCAGATACATTCTGTCGCAGGCGCCGCCTTCTTTCAAGATCAGAAGCATGTTGCTCTTCAGACATTTTCTGTTGATAATGCCGGCATCTTTCGGCTGCAGAGCTACATTATATAAACAGTTGTTCTTTAGACATAGTCCCACCTCTCTACTGTCACAATCTGAGATGCAGGTGAATGGGAGTCCTAGCTGTCAGACTGCTGAGAGCTGTCTGACAAATGGCTGATTCTGGCTGATTCTATGGGGGTGGGACTTCCTCCTCCCTGCTGTCAGTTTCCACAGCTGTGGTGAGGAAGCTGGGGTGACAGAGGGAGCCACGCCCTGCAAGCTGCCCTCTCTCTCGCTCTGCACTATGTCCAGTGGCCTCCTGCTCTGCCAAGTCTTCCAAACCTCCCACTCTCCGCCCGCTCTCCTGCTCTGCTCTCTGCTGGTGAAGGTCCCGGGAGCCTGCAGGCGTGGCTAGGCACAGCTGGCATCACCTCCCGGGGACGGCGATGGTCCCGGGAGCCCGTGGCCACCGTTGCCTCTCGGGGCAATTGACACCAGCGTATGCAAAAAACCCCCCATCTTTGTCAGGTTAACTTGCATACTCACTCCAGATTGGCTGGTGGGCATGGCTTGTGGGCATCGCAGAGGGATGGTCAATTTGCATTTTTCTCTTTTATTAGTATAGACTAGAGGCCTGGTGCACGAACTTTGTGCAGAGGAAGGGTCCCCTCAGCCCAGCCTGAACCCTCTCTAATCTAGGACCCCAGCAGGGTCTAAACCGCAGTCGGACATCCCTCTCACAATCCGGGACCACTGGCTCCTAACTGCTCACCTGCCTGCCTGCCTGATCGCCCCTAACTGCCCCCCTACCAGTCTGATCACCCCCTAACCACCACTGCCTGCTGGCCTGATCGTCCCTAACTTACCCCCCTTCTGGCCTGGTCACCCCACGCAGCCTGCTGTTTGGTCGACCGGTTGTTTTGGTCACCACAGTCACTGCCTTTTATATATATAGATGGAATTTGGTATCTTATGCTATCTTATGTGTTTCTGGGTTGTCCTATATTGAGGATAACTCTAATCCATTGTCTGCATGGGTGTAAAACTTAAGTTTTCTGATCCAAATTATTCTAAAGAACTAATTTTTCCTTTTACCATCTTGTACTATGATTCTTTTAATGCAAAGTTTATTTTTATCATATTTTCCTATTTATTTCTAAGTATCATTTGAACTTGAACATGTAATT
The DNA here is from genome assembly GCF_000412655.1 of Myotis brandtii. Lineage (NCBI taxonomy): Eukaryota > Metazoa > Chordata > Mammalia > Chiroptera > Vespertilionidae > Myotis > Myotis brandtii. The sequence goes on along the minus strand of NW_005353584.1, from coordinate 811,935 downwards.
ATGTCATCAATTTTATCTCACATGATTACTCAGTAACTGATAACAGCAGTACCAATTTTTATAAATATAGAAATATCAGAAGAAAAAGGAGCTGATTATTTATAGACAGAAAGTAGATTTTGTCATGAATCTTCATTTCTAATTGAAAGCCCATTTTTACTAGTTCAAGTTTCTCTTTATTTAACCCTTTGTACACCTTAAGCATCTATAACTGCAAGCGGTGGACCTTCCCCACACTCCACACACGTCTATAGCTCCAAACCTCACATATCAACTCTGGTTGCCCAATTTTAAAATCAGACTTGTTAGTGACATCTCTGGGTTTGTAAAGAAAACGATAGTAACTTAAATTCGTAAATATTCCAGTGCATATGGAAGAAATTCCAGTATCAATATATAGGGCTGCCACTCAGAAGCGCGAGAGATGAACACTGCAACACTTGAGATTTTTTTGTTCATTGTGACACGAGATTTGTGTTATAATGAATTTCATGCTTAAAATGGTAAACATGGTGTGCATTCCTTTTGTTTTTATTACAAATTTCTTCATTGGATCATCAACAAAATTTAGGGTTTTCAAGGCTTTTCCTGTTGACTGTTTATTTTTTATTTATTTATTTATTTTTTAATTAAATCTTTATTGTTCAGACTATTACATTTGTTCCTCTTTTTTCCCCCCATAACTCCCCTCCTCCCAGTTCCCACTCCACCCTCCACCCTCACTCCCCACCCACTGTCCTCATCCATAGCTGCACGATTTTTTTCCAGTCTCTTCCCGCATCTCCCACACCCCTTTCCCCCTAAAGAATAGTCAGTCCATTCCCTTTCTATGTCCCTGATTCTATTATAATCACCAGTTCATTCTGTACATCAGATTATTTATTCACTTGATTCTTAGATTCACTTGTTGATAGATGCATATTTGTTGTTCATAATTTGTATCTTTACCTTTTTCTTCTTCTTCCTCTTCTTAAAGGATACCTTTCAGCATTTCATATAATACTGGTTTGGTGGTGATGAACTCCTTTAGCTTTTCCTTATCTGTGAAGCTCTTTATCTGACCTTCAATTCTGAATGATAGCTTTGCTGGATAAAGTAATCTTGGTTGTAGGTTCTTGCTATTCATCACTTTGAATATTTCTTGCCACTCCCTTCTGGCCTGCAAAGTTTCTGTTGAGAAATCAGCTGACAGTCGTATGGGTACTCCCTTATAGGTAACTGACTTTTTTTCTCTTGCTGCTTTTAAGATTCTCTCTTTGTCTTTTGCTCTTGGCATTTTAATTATGATGTGTCTTGGTGTGGTCCTCTTTGGATTCCTTTTGTTTGGGGTTCTCTGCGCTTCCTGGACTTGGAAGTCTATTTCTTTCACCAGGTAGGGGAAGTTTTCTGTCATTATTTCTTCAAATAACTTTTCTCTTCTTTTCTTTTTTTAAAATATATTTTATTGATATTTAACAGAGAGGAAGGGAGAGGGATAGAGAGTTAGAA
>NW_005353584.1:793627-809745 GCF_000412655.1 Myotis brandtii | reverse complement strand
AGAGATCTGCAGATTCCTCTTCTTTGTTTGGGGTTTGGAGGTGCCCATATGAGGCCCAGCTATGAAGCAATGCAAGCTGCTGGGGCCTTGGGCCTTCTTTTGGAAGTTCTGGGTCTCTCTGACCCAGCTGCAGTGTGTTAGGTAATTTTCAGATAGCAAAGGGCCAGGCTGTTCACATGCAAAAGCCACTGCGCACAGCCTGGGTGGGGTGGGGTCTCAGGGGATCAACAGGGCGGAGCAAGCAGCGATGGCTGCTCCCCAGTCCTACCCTATGAGGCCCCCGGTCTCAGTGTCCCGTGGGAATCGCTGCAAACACCTCTGAGAGAAAGCTGCCCTCGAGTTCTGACCAATGCCAGACAGTCCAGTTTCTCCCAGTATGAGTCTGGGTCCCTAGAGACTAGCCTGGAACTGGAGTTCAGATCAGCTGGGAGCTTGAGACTCCCTCCTGAATGAAAAAGACAGCTGCATCCTCAGTTGCCAGCCCTTTCAATTTGCGCCTCTGTACCTCTAAACTTTACTTCCACACTGCAGCTCCTCTGAGTCTCAGTGTGCTTTTCTCTTTCCTTCTAGTTGTAGAATTTCCACTCAGCCAGCCTTCCTGTGGTTCTGGATGATGTCCCTTTTGTCTTTTAGTTGTATTTTGGAAGTAGTTGTGCATGGCAGCAATTTCTGGTGTTTACCTATGCTGCCATCTTGGTTTCTCGATGGTTTATTTTTATTTCACGCTCGCTTTTGTTGATATTTCCGTAGAATTTAAAATTATCATTTTATTATTGAATTTATCGTTGTAATGTATTATATTGTGCAAATAAAATTCAATCCCCATAAATGGCATCAGATGAAGAAATAATTGAACCAATCACCTCGCAAGAAGAAGATGACATTCTTTATTCAACTCCAGAGTCAGATGATGTTTTTAATTAAATTCAAAATATCGTGGTGTGTGGGGATGGTTTCCGTTTTGGACACATGGCAGTTATCTGGTTAAGATGAACAATTTTGTAGCAGGGAAGGGGACTGGAATAAGCCTATTAAAGAGATGCAGTCATAAAGTACAAGACAAAGGAAGGAAGTCAATTTACGGTATGTGTAACTTTCTCTAGATCAGTGGTTCCCAACGTGGGGCAACTCGATTTTTAAGTTATTAACAGTGAATTTTTTGCATTTCTTATGCAGTATATAAATAGATATTTACAGTATATAAATATATATTGTGACATATTTATGCATTTCAGTTCTCTATTTTATGTTTTGAAACTTTATTTGCTGTTTTTCATATTCATATTATTATTATTTTAACAGTTTCTTAGTGTTTTCTTCCTCAGTAGTTCAACTATCCTTTCATTCTTTTTTTCTTTCTCTTTCATGGATGCCATGTTCTTTGTAAGCTTGTTTAGACCAAGTTAATGGCCTTTTAGGCTTCCTCCATGTGAATAGTTCACTCTTTGAATAATAAAAATTACATGTCATGGGCGGGGGGGAGCATCAGAATTTTAGAGATGTTTAGGTAGGGCATAGCCAAAAAAAGGTTGGAAACCACTGCTCTAGATAGAGGTAAAAGAGGAAAATAGAAATTGGCCTACACCTTAAAGTTAGCATGCATTAGCCATAGTCTCATTGAAAAATGTTGTGAGTCCATTATTTCAAACTTTCAAAAACAAAACACTTACAGTATAATTAGTAGCTTGAATGTTCCTAAGTGATGCTTCCAGTTGTGTTATCAAGAAACGTATAGTCAAAGCAGGAACTATTTCCTCCCCATTCTGGCTGTTAGCTGCAACTTCTCTCTATGCAAAATTATTCAGTTGAAAATGTCCTTAAGTTAGAATAAATATCTACATATTTTTATAAATAATACATTTTCATTGTAAAAAAATTTGGAATACAGATATAAAGATTTCTTCTTTAAATCCACACAACCCAGATACAACTGTTTTCATACATGTTTTTTCTTAAGAACTCTGTCAAACCTTTGTAACTATTTCCTCAAAACACTAAAAAGCATTACTATGTCTGCCAAAGGGTTGGCAATATCCACTCTTACTTCAGAGGAAAGTGGTAATCCCAATTCATTCTCATATCTTCTGTGCCCTAGCATAACTAAAATCTCCCTTCCAACTCTGAACCTGTGGTAAGCAGGAATGCTGGCTTTAATATCAACACCAAGAAAAGCCATCTGATACTACAATCTGATTGGAACCAAGCTAATAAATGATTTATTATGTATGTTAGTTTGGTATTTACGCAGATGAAATGAATGACTATGTATTATGTTTGTGGTCATTCCCCAACGCCTTATGACCACAACTGCGTGGCTTAAATTACATTATCTGTTTAATGATGTACAGACAGTCCTCGGGTTACAGGTTACATCGGACTCGACATACGTCATTTCGTGGTTACATCGCCATCTCCCATTTATTTATAAATAAAAAAACTTCTGTCATTTCAACTTTTGTACATATGTGCTTTATGTTTTTTATTATTTATTTACCACAAGTAAAGGTCAGGAATTGTTACCTTTCTTTTAAATTTTTTTTACTGTTTCACTTCATTACTGCTGTGTATGTGCTCCATGTGAGTGACGTAGGTGCTTATGAAGGTGGGTTCCAACTTTGGCAAAAATCACGTTATGTCACTCTGTACAAACAGATCTCTGACGTAACTCGAGGACCTATTGTATTATCTGTTTGGAAAGTTTAATCTACATTTTCTTAACTTGGTGTCTAATATACAATATTTTACTGTTGTTCTCCTAGCTAACTAGATGCTTAATTTCAGTCTCCCTAGCACTCAAGTTAATGAACCTCTTCTCCATCGACACACATTCCCTGGATAAATTAATCCAGCCATGTTTTTAAACACTGCAAAGGTTGGAGCAGTGGTTTCCAACCTTTATTCTCAGTCCTTAGTTGAAAGCACAGCTTTCCAAATTCCGAGATTTTCCAAATTTTTATTTCCAGCTCAGAACTATCACCAGAATTCCAGATTCATATATCCAGTTACTCAACAATATATGTTAATTTTGAAAAGGCATATAAAACATAACACTGAAGTTCCACCTCTGCCAAGCAGTCTAGATAGTTTCAGATCAATCCTCTCAATGACAACTAAAAAACTGAACAAAATATAAAAACTATATATTTGAAAGCAATTGAAAACTATCAATGGCCAAAATGCAAGACAGGAAGAAAGACCAGAAATGTGAGACTGTTGGGAGTCACTTTTATCTTTAAGGCAACTGTTGTATTTGGTTGTGGCTGAGAGGCTGAGATGCTAGGCACATTTCTTAGCAAACTTGTAAAAGTAGGGGGAAAACTGAGAGTACATGATCTATGAACAGCAGGCCTAATAAACAACTCATTCTTTTGTTTGGGAACCTGAAGAAATATACTGTAAGAGCATCTTTTTTGATCCCACTTCGAAAAACACCCTAACACTAGGATTTAAATGCACATAGTTTATTTGGGATATGCCAAGGACAAGAGTAGGGGAGTGGAGAAAAGATACAGGAAAGTGAAAGCAGGCCTTAAATTAATGGGATATGTTATTAAACCAGTTACCCACAGTGGGTAACTCTAGTTAACATAACAGGGAAACTGAGAAACAGTAAAAATACAAACCTCATTATTACCCAATGCAAAAGGGAACTGAGGTATTTATATAACAATCCCAAAGTGTTTTCTAGGGTAAAGGGGAGTATTAACTCCTTGGGATTTTAGAACTGCTGAGTACAGCCTTCTGCAGTTCCAGAAAAAAAAAAAAAAAGGTCTGAGGCATAGAGATGCAGATACTGAAAACTGGAAGTTGTCCAGAGCAGTGGTCACCAAGCTTTCAGACCTCACGGACCACCAGTGGTCTGTAGACCACTAGTTGGCGAACGCTGGTCAAAAGCATACGGAAAGGACAGAAGTCAAGGGATATGGGCAGGGCACTGGCAGTACCTACTGCAAATGGTAAACCATAAATAGACTCTTCCTCAGGGAACAGAAGCTTGAAATGATCTCAGTCCTTAGTTGAATTAAATGATCTGTCAGAAAAGCACAAATAAGCATTACTAAGAAATATTTTGTCCAGTTTTTCAAGTTCTTCTCAAAGGAATTGCTCTAAACCAATCTAGGCAGCCACTGAAAGTTACAGAATTCTCTATGATCTTTTAGATCACTATGGAATCTGTATTAATGTCTTCATATTCACATTAATGATTTGGTTATTTTCTTGCCTTCTTTCTTTTTCTTTGAACATTCTTACTAGGCATTTATCAATATTATTGGTCTTTTCAAAAGAACAAGTTTTGGCTTTGCTGACCTTTATTATGTGCTTTATTCTATTTTATTCGACTTAGCTATTTTTAATACTTCCTTCTTTAGACTTAGTTTTTAATTTACTGTTCTTCCATTAATCTCTTGAACTTTTTATTTAGATTATTGGTATTCAACCTTGCTTTTTATTCTAACATATGAATTTCAAGTTATAAATATTCCTGAAAGCACAGCTTTTACTTAATAACACAGTTTTAATATATATTTTTTATTCAGTTTAAAAATTTATATAATTTTCATTATGATTTCTTCTTTGACCCCTAGGTTACCTAGGTTAGAGCTATCTATATATACTTGAGGCCCAATGCACAAAATTCATGCAAGGGGCTTGGCCCTCACAGCCCCGGCTGCCTTGGCCACCCAGCTTTGTCTGGAAGGTCGTCTGGACAGTCGTTCCACTGTTCAGCTGTTAGGTTGATTTGCATATTATGCTTTTATTATCCTATATAATAAAGAGGTAATATGCAAATTGACTGCCATGCCCTCACACAGGATGGCCGCCCCCATGTGGTCATAAGATGGCCACCACAAGATGGCTGGCAGGGGAGGGCAGTTGTGGGCAATTAGGACAGCAGGGGAGGGCAGTTAGGGAGGACCAGGCCAGCAGGGAAGGGCAGTTGGGGGTGGACCAAGCCTGCAGGGGAGGGCAGTTGGGGGGGATCAGGCCTGCAGGGGAGGGTAGTTGGGAGCAATCAGGCAGGCAGAGGAGGACAGTTGGGGGCAATTGGGCTGGCATAAGAGCAGTTAGGCGTTGGTCAGGCTGGCAGGGGAGTGGTTAGGGGGTGATCAGGCTGGCAGGCAAAAGAGGTTAGGGGCAATCAGGCAGGCAGGCAGGCGGGCGAGCCATCAGTCCCAGATTGTGAGAGGGATGTCCGACTGCCCATTTAGGCCCGATCCCTGCGGGCAGACATCCCCCGAGGGGTCCCAGATTGGAGAGGTTGCAGGCTGGGCTGAGGGACCCCTCCCCCAGTGCACAAATTTCGCACTGGGCCTCTAGTTATAGACAAAAGCCCAGTGACCAGAATGGTGGAACAACCAGAAGGACCAGTGGCTATGACGCGCACTGCGGCAGCCAACCAGCCTGATCCGGGCCTTGATCAGCTCCCCTCTCCCCCACCAATCAGGGGCGGGGCCAGCGGGCCAACAGCCTGCAGTTGTTCCCCCCAGCCAGCCCATCCCCAATTGGCCCCCAACACCCCAACTCAGAGTTGGGGCTGGCTGGCCAACCACCCATGGACCCTCCCCGTGGCTGCCCCCCCCATTGGCCCCCAACACCCCGATCAGGGGCAGGGCTGGCCGGTCAACCACCTGTGGCCCCTCCCCCCCGCTGGTCCAGCCTGATAGGCCCCCATCAGGGTGGGTCAGCCGGACCCCATCCATGCACGAATTCATTCACCAGGCCTCTAGTATATTTTAACTTAAGAATAGGACTTTCTAGTTTATCTTTGTTACTGATTCTAAAATAATTGTACAATAGTTAGAGAACATGCTCTCTATGTTTTAATTCTTTGGAATTTGATTAGACTTGCTTTGTGACTTAGCACATGGTCAATTTTTGTAAATGTTCTGTGTGCACTTAAAAAGAACATATATTCTGCCACTGTTAGGTGCAGTATTTACTACTATATGTAGTGTGTATGTCTGTATATATTATATACACACACATATATAAACACATATGTCTGTTAGATCAAGTTTGCTTGAGTTCTACTAATTTTGTGTCCATGTTCTATCAGTTATTCAGAGAATTATGTTAAATCACACTAGGATTGTTGATTTATCTATTTCCCCTTTAGCATTATCAATTTTTGTCACTTTATCATACATAAAAGTTCTATATGTATTTGGGTCTATTTTTGAAATTTATCTTCTATTTTCTAGATTTGTCTGTAGAGTAAAGAGCAAGTAACACAATATTTTAGTTACTAGAGCTCCATAATAAGTTTTAACATCTAACTGGGAAAACTCCAAGCCCTTTTCGACTACACTTTTCTTTCATAATTTTCTTGGCTATTCTTCCTTTTATTTCCCATTTGAACTTTAGAATAAGCTTTTAGTAATAACAAAACATCCTTTTATCATTTTTATTGACTTATATGATATTTATACATTTTAATTTCAGGAAAATTGACAGCTTTATCTATATTATTTTCCGAAATGTACTGCTTTCCATTCAGGTCTTCTTTTTTTTACTTTTAATGGAGTTTTAGAGATTTTAATTTATTGTTTTAATAGAGTATTGATTTCTAAACTTAAAGTGAAGAAAATCAGTGTGTGGGGGTACTTGCTTGCTAAAATGGACATTTCCAAACCTACCCTAGAGATTTAGATCCTTTAGGACTAGTATGGTGTTAAGACAGCCTCAGGTAGGTGGCTTAGGAAAATCTTGGAGAAATTCTAATTTATAATCTTATACAGCCCTTAGGTGTTTCCTAAGTATTTTACCTTTTTTGTTGCCATTATAAATAAGTACTTTTCTTTCATTTTTAACTTTAATTGGCTATTGTTTGCATATATAACGGCTACTGGGTTCTATTTCTCATTATTGTTTCTGGGTGATTTCCAAAAGATAAGAGGAATATAGTGGCATTATTCCATCAATTTTAAACCAGAATGTATACTGTGGTAAATTACCTAAGTTAAGGTTATAATTGTATATAGTCTTTGGATATTTTCAGAGTTTGATTTTTTTTTTAAATATATTTTATTGATTTTTTACAGAGAGGAAGGGAGAGAGAGAGAGAGTTAGAAACATCGATGAGAGAGAAACATCGATCAGCTGCCTCCTGCACATCCCCCACTGGGGATGTGCCTGCAACCAAGGTACATGCCCTTGACCAGAATCGAACCTGGGACCTTTCAGTCCGCAGGCCAACGCTCTATCCACTGAGCCAAACCGGCTTCGGCTGATTTTTTAATCATAATAGTATTAATTTGTCTTGTGGAATAATGAATGATACATTTTTTCACAGAAAAGGCAAATGTGACCTTTTCAAGATACCTATGGTTGTTTTGCTTCTTTCCTGCCAATTAACTGCTACAAAAAGTAGATGATTTTCTTTAACTTTGGAAAAATCCATTAATTTGAAAACTGATACCCATCATGTGGTGAAAATTTCACATCTTAATATCTAGAAAAATGATCTGCAAGATAGAAATCTACAATATATTCTCTAGAATATTTATTTTACTCAAGTATCTAAAAGTTTTGGACATTATTTTTATTTTACATTTTTGAAAAAATTGTCAACATTTTAAAAATCAGGAAAACCTAATGCACTCCTCTGTCCCAGAGTGGCATATTATGGTTATTAATAAAATTAGAATAAATACTAGACCTTATAATCAATAGCTTACAAACTACTAACCAACATTCCTACCATTATTCTTGAAAGGCTACCACCAAACTAACTCTATTTAACTAATAAAAGTCTACAGTCAAGGTTGACATTAAGCCCTTCACAAGCAATAAGATGAACACTTCAAGACTTTACCAATACTGTTGTGATTAAAAAAAAGAGTTATTATTAAAAGATAAGGCACATATATTGCTCTCTGCCCCAAGTTCCTGCTTCTAGTTGGTCTTTGAAAGCAGCTAAAATCCTTGGAATTTCTTAAGTGATAGAAGTGTCTTTTGTCCTAATGACGTGACTTTTGGTAGGCTCCCAGATAGGGATTAGTCACCAGAAAAAAACAAGCCAAGATTAAAAGCTTGGACCTTTCAGCCCCATCGGGAGAGGAACTGAAATTTGAGTTAATAATTGATCATGCCTACATAATGAAGCATCCATAAAAATCCTAAAAAGTAAGGCGTTTGGAGAGCTTCCAGTTTGGTGAACATGACCACGTGCCAGGACAAGGGTACACCGAGACTCCACTGGAACAGAAGCTCCTGCACTCAGGACCCTTTCAGACCCTGACCTGGATGTACATCTGTATCCTTTATCATGAACTATACTATGTAATAAAATAGTAAACATAAGTATTTCCCCAAGTCCTGTGGACTGTTCTAGCAAGTCATTCCAACCAAGAGGTGTTAGTACCCCAATTTATAGCCAGTTGGTCAGAGGTACTGAAGACAACTTAGGACTGGCGAATGGCATCTGAAGTGGGGGCAACATTGTGGTACTGGGAACTTAAGCTGTGGGATCTGATACTAACTCCAGGTAGATGGTATCAGAATTGAAATGACTTGTAAGACACCCAGCTAGCCTTGGAGAATTGATCAGTGTGGGAATAAACCCTCACATCTAGTGTCAGAAGTGCTGTGAGTATGGAAGCAGTATGAGAGTAAAGGAACGTGTTTTCCTAGATAGTTACATACAGAGGGCTATACTTCTGCCCCAATAAACAAATTATCTTACCTGTACAGTTTGGAAAGAAAAATTTTCTTCTACAAACTTCTCAATGTAAGGGACCACACCTTTTGGTAGATTATTAACTGTACACAATAACTTTTTCACCTCTAATAGTAGGTTAACAGGCATAAGATTAGAAGGTATGTCCTTTTCCTGTTTATCCTAGAAGACATTATTAAAAATTTACACAATTATATTTGGCTAATATTAAAACCAGACAATGTATTTAAAAAATGAGCAAATCACTATGATAGACTATAGAAAACCCAAATAAGATTAAGATATTCTTCTGCCCTCAAGGAACTTACAACATTATAGGAAGTTTAAGACCAAAACTCAAGAAGCTTTCATATGAGGAATGTCATTATAAATTCATTTGAAAGTTATAAACAAAGTAGAAATTCAAAGAGAAGAATAAATGACACCTTTTTTAAAAAAAAAATAGGGTGACGATATAGGAAACATGAACAATTTTAGATGTAAGTATGAGTTAGGACTTAAAAAATAGTTGCTCTTGAGAAATACAAAGCATGCACTGAATTGGTAATTTAAAGCATAAAAAATGCTGAGTTTAAAATATTACAAAGATTATTCTACACAATAACATGAAAACTATTTCTAAGAATGGTTTTTACATTAGTTGTGAGGAATGGGTGGGCAATAGAAATGGATAAAGGGCCTGGAACAGATGGATGATGGCCTTCCTTCAAACCTTAACAAGATATCATAGCTTCTATACCCTGCTAAAACTTTGGGAAAATGAGTATGTTGCTACTGATCTCTGAATATCAGAACAGCTTCTTACTGCAGAGGCCATAAAGGGCTGAGTCACTGAAAATGCCCTGGCATGGAGTTACTCTGATTGTAAGTAGGAACCAATAAAGTCCATTCAGAACTATCTGCTTTCTCTCCACTTCTGGGTTTGAGTCTTTTTTTTTTTTTTTTTTTTGATTTCAGAGGGGAAAGGAAAGGGGGAGATAGAGAGATTAACATCAATGATGAGAGACAATCATTGATTAGCTGCCTCCTGTATGTCCCACACTGGAGATTGAGCCCACAATCAGGCATGTGCCCTGACCAGGAATCGAACCGTGACCTCCTGGTTCATAGGTTGATGCTCAACCACTGAGTCATGCCAGCTGGGTTGGGTTTGAGTCTTAAATTAAGATTCCTCCATCTCCAACAATACCCAACAAATACACCTTACATTTAATAGTACTTCATTACATAAAAATTATATCCAAAAACACAGGAAAACATCATAACATTTCTAAAGGGTATATAAGTGCATGTTGTGCTACTCTTACTATTTTTGTAACTTTTCTGTTGGTTTAAAATTTCTCAAAAAGTAAAAAAAAAAGAACTTCCATAAACTAGATAAGCGATTATAAAGAATGACCACTAGCCCTGGCCAGTTTGGCTTGGTGGATGGAGCGTCGGCCTGTGGACTGGGATGGGTCCCAGGTTCGATACCAGTCAAGGGCATGTACCTTGGTTGCGGGTACATCTGGTGTGCAGGAGTCAGTTGATCAATTTTCTCTCTCATCGGATAGAGGAGTGTGGATGGGAGAGTTGGAAAGGGTCGAACTCAGCGAACTTACCTCAAAACAATGTAGCTCCCCCGCGCTGCGTATCCCGTCGCCCAACCGACCGACACACCCCCACTTCTTCTAACGACACCCCTAACTCTCTATCCCTCTCCCTTCCTCTCTGCAAAAACTCAATTTAAAAAAATATATATATTTTTAAAAAAAGAATGACCACTATCACCCTGGCCAGTGTTGCTCAATGATTGGTGTCTGCCTGCATATTGAAGGGTCTCGGGTTCGATTCCTGGTCAAGGGCACATGCCTGGGTTGCAGGTTCCATCCCCGGCCCCTGGTAGGGATACATGCGGGAGGCAGCCAATCAATATGTCTCTCTCACATTAATGTTTCTCTCTCTCTCCCTCTTCTATCCTCTCTCTCTTCCTCCATCCCTCCCTTCCACTCTCTCCTAAAATCAATGGGAAAAATATCCGTGAGGATTAACAACAAAAAAAGATCACTATCAGTAGTGTATATATTTCAAACTAAAGGTCAATTCTGCCATCAAAAGTCACCACAGAATCATCTAACACTAATTACCAAATTAATACACATAAATTCTTTTTGACAGAAAATACTATAACCATCACACTTGTTAAATATATCTTATAATAAATACAATTTTAAGTTATTTTTCAAAATATTTGATGTTTAATCCATTTTTGAAAAGTTGATTTGGCATCTAAATCAAATTCAAGTCAGTTTCCACCCTTGCCTCTATATCCCACACCTGGACCTTGAAATGTTTTCTGAATCTAGTTCCCCTGGTTCAAATGTGCATCCCTAAGTACATTTGCCTATGTTGTGTTTACTGTGCAAAATTTGTTATGGTAATAACCTCATACAAGTAAATACTATGATTATTTTATGTTTATATATATTCTTTCATAAGTTACTGAATAACCTTTACAAACTTTTGTTGTTGTTGTCAATCCTTGCTCGAGTATATTTTTCCATTGATTTTTAGGGAGAGACGGAAAGACAGAGAAACGTCGATGTGAGAGAAACACATACATTGGTTGCATTCTGCACAAGCCCCAACCAGGGCTTGGGCCAGGGAGGAGCCTGCAACCAAGGTACATGCCCTTGACCGGAGTGGAACCCAGGACCCTTTGGTCCACAAGCTGACGCTCTATCCACTAAGCCAAACCAGCTAGGGCAGTGGTCGGTAAACTCATTAGTCAAGAGAACCAAATATCAACAGTACAATGATTGAAATTTCTTTTGAGAGCCAAATTTTTTAAACTTAAACTATATAGGTAGGAACATTGTTATTAACTTAATTAGGGTACTCCTAAGCTGGCTTTTGCTAAAAACGTCCTCAATCTGATTGAGGTACATTCGCTGAGGTCGACCCCTTCCAACTCTCCCATCCACACCCATCTTGTATACTTGTATCAGATAGAGGAGTGTGGATGGGAGAGTTGGAAAGGGTCGAACTCAGCGAACTTACCTCAAAACAATGTAGCTCCCCCGCGCTGCGTATCCCGTCGCCCAACCGACCGACACACCCCCACTTCTTCTAACGACACCCCCCCACTTCTTCTAATGCCACTTCTTCAAAATAGACTCGCCCAGGCTGAAAACTGACTTCTGCACATGGGCCACGAAGTTTCATTCACACTGTACGTGCACACCTGCATGTGGTATTTTGTGGAAGAGCCACACTCAAGGGGCCAAAGAGCCGCATGTGGCTTGCGAGCCGCAGTTTGCCGACCACTGAGCTAGGGCCTATACAAACTTTTTAAGTGGATACCAATCGTTATATAAAACCTGTTCATCCAAACTTCATTGAATATAAACATGTGATATTCATATTTAATTAACCATAAAGTATATTATCATTAACAATAAAAGGCTTATATTAATGTATAATTTATTTTCATTCATTGAGTACTCGACTTTCTAACAGTAAAGATGATAAAAACAGCCCAGCTGGTATTGTTCAATGGTTAAGGATCAACCTATGAAACAGGAGGTCACAATTCCAGGTCAGGGCACATGCCCAGGTTTCAGGCTTGATCCCCAGTAGGGCCCCGTGCAGGAGGCAGCCAATCAATGAGTCTCTCTCATCATTGATGTTTCTATCTCTCTCCCTCTCCCTTCTTCTCTGAAATCAATATATCTATCTATCTATCTATCTATCTATCTATCTATCTATCTCAATAATAGATAATTGATTAGATAGATAGATAGATAGATAGATAGATAGACAGACAGACATACACACACACAGGGAAGAGAATTAACTTCAGAAACAACTCAGTGAATTTCTTACTAAATAAAATTTGGTGTGTGTGTGTGATTTCTTTTTATGTATATTGTTTTCATTTTGCTTGAATTTTGTTTTTAAAAGACAAATAAGAGATTTCTTAAAACCAACTGTTAGAATGTTTCTGGGCAAGTCAAATCAATTATCTATTAATTTTAACTTACAGTGAAGACTGGTGCATAGTATAACTTTGAGACACAGGTTATTATCAATTATCAAAGCAAGATTTAATTATGAGCATAATCTTATTTATTAAAATACAAAAGTGAGCTTACCCTGAATTTTTAAAATAATTAAATTAATTAGATTTAACATTACACTACCTACTTTAGTCAATACTAATTAATTAACAGTTAATGAAATTTAAATATTCTCTTACCAGTTGATCAGTTAACTTTTCTACCTTATTCTTAGTTTCTTCCTTAGTCTCCTCCTCCACAGAAAGATCCCTATTTTAAATAAAAAAGAAAGGTGTATTCAGGGTATCTCCTTATAAAGAACATAATTAAATTTAGTAGTAAAAACTCTAACAAGTTAATTTTTGTCTGAAAGTTTCAGAAGTGTAAAATTGTGTTATCAAAGACTGATAAATGGAGGTAGGTGCCCTATCTCTTCAGGGACTCAAAAAAATTATGCCATGTCCTAATTGTATGTGGTAGAGAGAATAGAAAACTGATGTAAAGGAAACTCCATCTTCAAACAGACACATAGTAGACCAAAATAATGAGGGGAAAATTAGCTTATAGCACTATTTCAATGTAAAGAAAAAAGGTTCTTGAAAAAGTTGATGTTTTGTTTTATGTAAATACATATGTATGTCTTTATGAAGATAATAAAGGTTTAGGAAGGCTCTATTAGATAGATCATTTTATTTTTTGTTTCAGGTTCCTAGCCTTACAATTGTCGTTTTCCAAAATGATTTTTTAAATTCAGGCAGAATATAATATTTAGAAAATTGTCAACTATTTTTGTAAAAAGGAATAATTTGACAAGTTTTGCTTTTGACATTGCCTGAAATGTGAACATACGCAGTATTATATACTAAAATGAAAATTTTATTCATGAAATATCTTTGTCTACAATGATGACACAGGACTCAAAATATAAGAATCATAACACAGGATCATATATGATTTATATGATCTTAATTTTATATACTTGCAGAGCTAAAACTGAGGTGAGAAACTTCTATCAATTGATTTACTCAGAATTCTGCTTTATAAATATTACCCCATTTTACTTCACATTTATGTGCTCATTTGACAGAAAATCCTTTATCATCTACATTGTGCAAACTGATTTTTTTTTTTTTTAGGGGAATGTGGGACAGATAAAAATACAGCATTTTTCACACAATGAAAGTTTCAACAAAATATGATTCTTACACAGAAACAATGATTCTCAGTGCTCTTTAAAATGTCATGAAAAAGAAAAACCTGCCCTAGCTGGTTTGGTTCAGTGGATAGAGCGTCAGTCTGTGGACTGAAGGGTCCTGGGTTCGATTCCAGTCAAGGGCACTTGCCTGGGTCGTGGGCTCAATCCCCAGTAGGGGACATACAGGAGGCAGCTGATCAATGATTCTCTCTCATCATTAATGTTTCTTTCTCCCTCCCTCTCCCTTCCTCTCTGAAATCAATAAAAATATATTTTTTTAAAAAAGAAAAACCTATTTACTAGTATTTCCAACTATCTACTGTACAGCTTCCATAAGAATATCTTAGAAGCATGTTAAGCTCACTCATTACCTGCCCTCTCTTTGCTTCACACACACACACACACACACACACACACAACCTGTCTCTTTTTGAGATCCTCATATTAGTTAGTGGTATAATTTCCTTCTGGTCATTAGGAACCTTTGAGCCGTACTTCTTTTACCCTTTTTCTCATATTTAAGCAGTCATAGAATTCTGTTTATTCTAGTTTTATGAACCCCTCCTTTCTTACTATTTCCTATTCCTAGTATTACAAGCTTCCATCAGCTTCTTCCCAAGCTATTACAGGTGCTGTATCTTGAAATTCCATTTCTTTCCACTATCAATAGAGGTAGTCTTTCCAAAATATAGCATAAAATTTCATTTGTCTTCTTAAAATGTTAATAGCCCTGCACAAAATAAAGCTAAACTCCTTAACAGGACAGTCAAAATGCTCCCCAATAATTTGTCTTAAGTACTTTTTCTTAGCCAAATAACGTCCCATCTGCTCTGCTTCTATACCCATCAAAATGCTTCCTAGTCTTTAAAGTTCAATTCAAACAGTACCTTGTGAAAACCCACTCCACCCCAGACAGTAATTATTTTCCCTTCCTATATATAGCCTCAGCATCTCTAATATAACATTTATGTATGCATTTTGCCTAAATATACCTTTTTATATACCTTCCTACATTATAATTCTAAGTACACAAATTTTGTTTAGTCTTTATTCCCTAAGTATCAAGAAGGTCAGTAAATACTTATAAAATAAAGAGATCACATTGCTTACTATATAAGATAGCCAAAGGTAGGAAGGAGATCTCCAATACTAACCTATTGTTTAGTATTATAAGAGAGAGGTATAGGCAGGCTAAACTAGTCCCTGATTGGAGGGACTTTTGGCCTGGCCCCAATTGGCCTGGACTCATATGGATTTATGGCCTGAACCCAATTGAACCATTCAGTAGTCTTCTGTGTTATGCTTAAGTTACCTTCTATAAAATGAGAATAATAACAGCATCCACTTCATAGAGTTGTTATAAGGTTTATATGTTAACACTAGTAGCCCGGTGCACTAGTAGCCTGGTCTGTGCCCTGTTACAGTGCGGGAGCCCTGCGATCCATTGCCCCAAAGAGGTAGGCCCCGCTCACCCATCCAGGGCTCCTTCATGGATTGCCCCCAAAAGGTAGGCCAGAGCCGGAGGAGGCCTGCAGACCCCCGGGCCGGGCCACAGCAGAGGCCTGCAGACCAGGCCGGGCCACAGTAGGGCCACAGCAGAGGCCGGAGACCCCCAGGCCGGGCCATGGTAGGGCCACAGCAGAGGCCTGCAGACCCCCGGGCTGGGCCACGGTGGGGCCACAGCAGAGGCCTGCAGACCCCGGCACAGGTGCACGGAGAGGCCTCCATTGTGCCCTGCACCTGTCCTCAACACTGTGCCCTGCACCCGTCCTCAACATGGCAAGTCCCTGCCCACCTGCGCCTGCTGCGCACGCAGCCTACTGATTGGTCATTACGAGTGAGGGTATCCCAACCAATTTGCATATTACCCTATTATTAGTATAGACTAGAGGCCCAGCGTGTGATGGTAATCACGTGAGGAGGCACCCCGCTTCCACCATGTAGAGTTGTTATAAGGTTTATATGTTAACACTAGTAGCCCGGTGCACTAGTAGCCTGGTCTGTGCCCTGTTACAGTGCGGGAGCCCTGCGATCCATTGCCCCAAAGAGGTAGGCCCCGCTCACCCATCCAGGGCTCCTTCATGGATTGCCCCCAAGAGGTAGGCCAGAGCCGGAGGAGGCCTGCAGACCCCTGGGCCGGGCCACAGCAGAGGCCTGCAGACCACCAGGCCGGGCCACAGTAGGGCCACAGCAGAGGCCGGAGACC
>NW_005353584.1:774413-793613 GCF_000412655.1 Myotis brandtii | reverse complement strand
GGGCCACAGCAGAGGCCTGCAGACCCCCGGGCTGGGCCACGGTGGGGCCACAGCAGAGGCCTGCAGACCCCGGCACAGGTGCACGGAGAGGCCTCCATTGTGCCCTGCACCTGTCCTCAACACTGTGCCCTGCACCCGTCCTCAACATGGCAAGTCCCTGCCCACCTGCGCCTGCTGCGCACGCAGCCTACTGATTGGTCATTACGAGTGAGGGTATCCCAACCAATTTGCATATTACCCTATTATTAGTATAGACTAGAGGCCCAGCGTGTGATGGTAATCACGTGAGGAGGCACCCCGCCTTCCACCATGTGAGAAGGCACCCCGCAGGCCTCCGCAGGAGTCAGGTCTGACCAGCACCGCAGGCGGCCAGGAATTGTGCCTGACTTCCGCCCCAGGCCCCCACTGCCCCCCTACCTGTGTCCACTCTGGGGCTGCCCGAGCCAGCACTGCAGCTCAGCCAGCCCCAGGCCTCCCTGGACCCCCTGCCTGTGTCCGCGCCAGACTGCTGAAGCCGCCACGCCAGCTCAGGCAGGCCCCCCGTCTGTCTCCGTCTCTGCTCCGGGCCTCACCTGCCCCCGCAACCTCCTCCTGTCTGGTCGTGACCCATTACGGCGTCCTGGACAAATTTGCATATTACCTCTTTATATATATATAATTTGTAAAAGCATTTAAAACAATGTCTGGCAAAAAGTAAGTCAATGTAAGTGCTTGTTAAATGATATATATAATATTACATTATTGAAAATGCCCAAATATGACAAGCTGTGGTACATTTTTCAATTCTTGGCTCTTCAGCCAGGGTGTGGTCCTTAAATAAATTTTCTAAAATTAGATTTTACCCATTTTACTAGTACATCTTCCACTACTCAAAGTTGTTAAACTGTCCTGAAAAACAAAGGTATCTCATTCACACTAGCTTTCCAAGATTATATGGAAGAGACAAGTGTTGTATCTTTGGAATATAACAAATGCAGTTGGCTTTTGTCAATCCACCCCTTACCTCACAAAAAATTCTTCTGGAAGAGAATCCATGATGCACAATGTTCTTCTGCAAAAATCTTATTCCAATGCTTGCAGTCTGACTTCTACTACTGCTGTTTAAATCTGTAAGAAAAGTAGCATTTTTAGTGGAAATGTAGGAGGATTACATTCTTTCTCCCTATTATATAAGTAGTACATGATCATTAAAGAAAATTTTGAAAGTTTTAAGAGAAAACAAAAGTCACAGTTTCATCATCCAAACATAAATCACTGTTTACATTTTTTTAAAAATATATTTTATTGATTTTTTACAGCGAGGAAGGGAGAGGGATAGAAAGTTAGAAACATCGATGAGAGAGGAACATCGATCAGCTGCCTCCTGCACACCCCCCACTGGGGATATGCCCGCAACCAAGGTACATGCCCTTGACTGGAATCGAACCCGGGACCCTTCAGTCCGCAGGCCGACGCTCTATCCACTGAGCCAAACCGGTCAGGGCTACATTTTAAAATACTTAATTGCTTTTCAAGCATAGGTTTATTTAACCAATTTGTAGTCATATTGAATAGACAATACTCTACACCACCTTTTTCACCACTAAACACTATGTCAAAAGCATTTTTGTTATTTTGTACCTCTGGTAATTATTCTCAATGGTTACACAATTGGTTGATTAGGGTTCCTTTGACCATTTCCTTATAGTTGAACATTTAGATT
Source organism: Myotis brandtii (assembly GCF_000412655.1). Taxonomy (NCBI): domain Eukaryota; kingdom Metazoa; phylum Chordata; class Mammalia; order Chiroptera; family Vespertilionidae; genus Myotis; species Myotis brandtii. Next base: position 791,911 of record NW_005353584.1, on the reverse strand, counting down.
GTTTCTCATTGTTTTATTATAAGTGGTATTTTGATAAACTCCACTGTCCATAGGCCTTCTCTATATTTATGGTATTTCCTTATCATTTGCAACAGTATGGGTGGACCTGGAAAGCATTATGCTAAGCAAAATAAGCCAGTTGGAGGAAGTTAAATATCACATGATCTCACTCATTTGTGAAATACAATGAACAAGGGTGGGGGGCGAAAGGAGCTATAGGAGCAGCTCTGGCCGGAGACTGAAGACTCCCGCCGGAGCGAGGAGCAAAGACTGAAGGCTCCAGCCAGAGTGAAGACTGTGTCCAGAGCGAAGATGGAAGGCGATGGCCAGAGTAAAGGTCTGGGTCCCGGGTGCCAGAGGAAAACTGGTGCCAGAAGCCAGGGGAAGGGAAAGCCTATTGCACGAATCTTTTCGTGCAACAGGCCTCTAGTCTATATATAAAAGCCTAAGCGACCAGCCAACCGGCCAACTGGTTAACTGGCCGACCAACAAGTAGCTATGATGCACACTGATCACCAGGGGGCAGATGCTCAACACAGGAGCTGTCGAGCTGCGTTCACTTGGCAGCTGCGGTTCTCGGGTGATGCGCTGGAACCAGACAGGAGGGAGTCCGATTCCAGGGTGTGTCACCAAGAACCACCTTCTCACAATCTGAGACCCCTCAGGGGATGTCGGAGAGCCAGTTTTGGCCCGATCCCCGCAGGCCAGGTCGAGGGACCCCTCCAGTGCACAAATCCGTGCACCAGGCCTCTAGTTTGATAATATATAACAAAATGGTTTAAACAGATATTCCTTTGGCTTAATACTTTCAGAAATAACTGGACGAATGGACAAAGAAGTATATGTAAAGTTGTTGATTGCAGAGTTTTAAATTATGAAAAACTGGAGTCAACTTTAAAGATAATCAATAGGGAAGTGGTTAAAAAAACTTCTACAATCATACAACAAAATACTATGTAGCTAAGGTAAGGTAAACTTATATAGTAACTAGAAGCCCAATGCATGACTTTGTGCACCAGTGGGGTCCCTCAGCCTGGCCTGCGAGATCGGGCTGAAACCAGCTCTCCAACATCCCCCGAGGGGTCCCAGATTGCGAGAGGGCGCAGGCCAGGCTGAAGGACCCCACCGGTGCATGACTGGGGCCAGGGAGGAATGCAGGAGGTTGGCCAGCCGAGGAGGGACCGCATGGGGGCTCCAGGGCCATCTCGCTCAGTCCTGATCAGCCAGACCCCAACAGCAAGCTAACCTACCGTTCGGAGTGTCTTCTCCTTGGTGGTCTGTGCACATCATAGTGACTGGTGGATCAGTTGACTGTCTGCCCCCTGGTGGTCAGTGCACATCATAGCGAGCGGTTGAGCAGCCTTAGCATATCATTAGCATATTAAACTTTGATTGGTTGAACGGATACTAGATGACTGGACACTTAGCATATTAGGCTTTTATTACATAGGATATATATGGAAAGATATTTGCAATATATTAAGTGAACAAAATATTGCTTTGCATAATAGCATGCATAATGTGATCTTACTTTAAAACATGTTTATGTATGCATAGAATAAGTTTGGAAAAATATGTACAGCAAACTCAACAATAATCATTTCTGAGTAATAGATAATATAATTGTTTACATTTTGATGATTTATAATTTTTTTACAGCAAGCATATAACTTAAAATTGTAAAATGTATTTATTATCAAAGCTCAGACATGCCTCTATACCTGCTAAGTAAAAAAGAATTTATAAAGTAATAAAGTATGCCCTTACCCCCCCAAAAATCTTAGCTCTAGAAATAACCACTGTTAATGTTTTGGTCCTTTCAGTATTTTTCTTCATAGATATAAATGCTCATATATAATTTTTACTTTTCTCAAAAGTGGAATCCATTAACTATATTACTATACAACTTGAATTTTTTCACTTAATCATATATATGGATATCTTGTTTCACGTGAGTTTGCAAATGCTTATATTACTTAAATACTGCATAGTTTTTCGTGTTATTTGCATTACTTTTTAAATGTTTTTTATAATTTTTTTTTATTATGTCCTTTTTTATTGACCTGAGAAAGGAAGGGAGAGGGAGAGAAACAGAAACATCGATGTGAGACGGTCATCACTTTGATTGGCCGCCTCCTGCATGATCAAGCCCAAAACCCACAATGTGCCCTGACTGGAAATTGAACCAGCTGCGACCACTCAGTGTATGGGACAACACTCAACCAACTGAACCACATCAGCCAGGGTTGCATTACTTTTTTTAATCAGAAAAGATAGGATATTTTTGTTAAAAACAAACAAAAACCTAAGGAACTATGGCAACTCAATAGTCTTGAGTGCCCCCTAGTGGGGGTTCTTCATGTATATTAACAGAATGCATAAAATTACGTACAAATTAATGGGAAAAAATAATTCAAAGACGGGATACTATGCTTTTCAGTATATGACAAAAAAATCTAATAGCTCAAAAGAAAAGATGTAAGTTTTGAAATTATTTTATCAAGGAATTCTTTATTTTCTTATGATGTATTACAGGCATGTGCTAAGGACTCTGGGTAAAAATAAGAAAATCAACTTTGGGGGGGAAAAAAGGAGACATATGTAATACTCTTTTTAATACTTTAAGAAATAAAAATTATAAAAAAAAAAAAAAACCTCAGAGAGAAGGCAGGGGATGGTGAGGAGGTGAGGTAAGAGATCAACCAAAGGACTTGTATCCATGCATATGAGCATGACCAATGGACACAGACAATAGGGGGGTGGGGGCATGTGCTGAGGGGCGGGAGTGGGTGGAAAGAGGTCAATGGGAGAAAAAGGAGACATATGTAAAACTTTCAACAATAAAGAATTACCAAAAAAATAAAGTGTTAATTCCACTTTCCAAAAAAAAAAAATCTCATTAGAATTCTTAGGTGAAAAAAACAAATATTTTAAGCCTTCTGTATATTGTTAAATGGCTTCTGAAAAGGTTTGTACTTATTTCCCACAAGTATAAAAGTTCATGTTTAACACAATCATGATAGCACTAATTGTTTTATTTTTCTTTTCGTCTAAAAACAAGTAGCCCCTTTATCCTAAAATCTTATGATAGTACTGGTGGTCCCGTGCATGGTTTCGTGCACATTGAAAGGAAAATAATTAGAAGAAATATTTTAATATTGCTATTTGCCCTTTCTCCCTCAGCACCTGTGAAGCGGGCGGCAGCCCTGCGCCCCACCACCGATGCTGGTTGTGGTCACTGTCTGCGGGGTGATCCGCCTGCACCCACCTTGTCCTGGCACCGCCCGCTCACCTGCTCCACCATTGGGGCCGGCAGTGCCTCCACTGACACCCGTGTTGCGTCGCCAATGCCTGCCATGTTCCTCACCGCCCCCTGGTACTCAGCACATGTCATAGTGACCGGTCAAACTCCCAGTCTCCTGATAGAACTTCCGGTCAACCGCCCGCCTGCCCACCCAAGGGGACAATTTGCGTATTAGGCTTTTATTATATAGGATACCTCCATAAGATAAGAAAGGTGATATAAAGAACTCTTGTCATACTCTCTGGTTCAAATATCATGCAAGTTGTAGATGGTTCTTGAAAGAAAGAAAAAAACTCTGAGGCAACACAAATGAAAACAAAAAGTGGGATAATATAGAATAGTATCATTAGCATATATTTTTATTCATATCTCTCTCTATTTAACTATCTCAAGACCAATGCTTCTCTTTTACTGGAAGTTCAAGCCACCAGACTTCATTGTCTTCTGCTAGGCTAACTTGCCTTTCTGACCCCACTGTACATAAGCCCAGGAACTGTTAGAGCAAATATATATAAAACTATTTCTCAGTGCTTTGGGCAAAGTAAAAAATAATGAGGAAAAAAAGAATATGGCAGCAGTAGCATAAAGGAAACAGACCTAGAATGCCTTGGGCTTGCTACCAAGCACAATACTGGGTAAAGTTTCTTATCTGTTACCTCTGGACTGCTTATTTATCTCAGTAATTGGGTGGCTAGTTTCTCTGAAAGTATATTTAATATGCACCCATAAATTAGATCAGTAGAGCTTTTGGAGATCCATTATTAAAAAGCAATTCAGCACAGGTAATTCCCAAATCAAGAAAACATATTCCACAAAATGATTTGTAAGTCACCTATTAAGAATTCAGATTGTATTTAACTCAAAGAAATATATTTTACCTGATGTCCAGTCTCTCCAAAAGCCAGAAAAAGACAACACAAAGGCAAGAAGGAACTGCAGGACCTGAACCATCCTAAACCTTGAGATCTGAGTATCCTGTCCCTCATGAGCTTAAAAGGGAGAGGACAACTCAAATTCTTGGTCTAAAGCAGCGGTCGCCAACCTTTTGGACCTCACAGACCACCAGTAGTCTGCAGACCACCGGTTGGCGACTGCTGCTCCACAGGTTTCCTTAAACCAGTGGTCACCAACCTTTCGGACCTCACGGATCACCGGTTGGTGACCAGTGGTCTAAAGGCTAAAAGAAGTTCTGAAGGGATCATCTGCAAAGTAAGTATCCCTAATTATAATACTACCTATATTCTGTATTTGACTCACACCAACTCTAAGTTACACAGAAAAGTCTTGAGACAAAGGTAATTTAATGTTAGCTGATACTTCTTAATCAAAACACAAATGCAAAGATTCACACACATGCTGACTTCTATCTAAATGTTCTCACTTAAAACAGCTTTCTCACACCTCTTAGTTTCTTGACCATCCCTAACAAAACACTTCTTGATGTCAGTATTTTAACTTACCTATTCAGAATCTGGTTCTCCTAGGTCTTCTTACTTTAAAACCTGAGTAAGCAAAGTCATATGCTTATTTAAATTTGCATTATGTTCAAATACCAGTGAAAGATACAACCTAAAGCTAATAATGAAGCAGAGAGAGGTTGGATAAAACTTGTTATTCTTTCACACTAAATCAGATCTGCTTCATCTTTTCAATACAGCTGTATAGAAAAGGAGATGACTTTGAAAATTTTAGGACTGTACTCAAACTTGTCTTTCTTTTACGGTTTCTATAACCTCCCTCGATATTCTAATTAAAAGTAACAGCATTATTTCATACCCAGAGCATACAAATATAAGCCTTTTCTAGACAATGCCCTCATTTCCAGAAATTAAATGCTCAGACATGAGCATCTCCCCCCTCTGATAAGCTTCCCTTCAGTCAGTTGCTATTTATACAGACAATGGGAAGACTAAAAAGAAAAGAGGCAAATCCTTTGGCAACAAGATAGAGAGGATGGAAGTTTTCTTCTAAACTATTCGATATTTAGTTGAAAAATAAAAGGGTGTAAAATTAATCAACCAGAAGATATTTGGATACTGAATTAAGAATTTTTAAAAAGGCTAATGGCTTTCTTTTCAGCCTGCTTAAAAATACAACCTGAGATGACTCTCTATGATGAAAGGTTTTCCAGGAGAGACCGACCATCAATCTCATCGTTTCCCTGGAGCTGAGCAGAAATGTGTGACAAACCCTACCAGCAACAGCAGCATTTTATTGCCTCTGTTGGGAAGGAAAGCCTAAGTGCCTAGCAACAGAAAGGAAGTAGCCAGCCTAAAACATTACCACTGTTTCTAAAATAATCCAAAGGTTTCTAACAGTCTAGATGCTGAAGGAAACCTTTAACTCAGGGTTAACATGGGTGGAAGGGTAAATCTGGTTTTCCCTGGTATATTAATTTCAATAGACTTTTCCTATCAGTAGGAAACTAAAAGCAAACTCTGCCTTCCTGGAACTGAGGAACTGCTCTTCTGCTGGAACCATTCAGATTTTGGCTGGTGGACCAGAGGGCAAGTTGAAGCTCATTGTCAATTTACAGCATATCTTTATCCACCAACCAAAATTATTTTATTTGCAGACTGTTTGAAAAATAAGGCATTACCATCCATATCTTGATAATAGTAAAATACCTTTTTTACTGCTCTTTCCCAGTTTCCAGCTTCCACTTTTCCTCATAGCTACTAAAATTATAATAAACTTGTTTTTTACTGTAAAGGGTTATTTTTCTCAACTTTTAAAGCTGTATTATTCATATCAAAGTAGGCATAGGACTTGTTTATAACTTTTAATCCTTCATCTAAACATGTACCTTGAGGACTCCTATAACCTCCCTAAATTGTATATAAATACATTGTTTTTAAATCCCCCTGACCAATTTACAGGTTCTGATTGGCCAACAAGTTTATATTTTAATGTGTGGGAAGATGTCCCATGAATTTGTTACCCTTGACTGCTCTGGCACTTACAGATTATACAGTGCCAAGTAAAAGAATTGATTTTAATGTAAAAAGAAACAAAAATGGGGAAAAACAATTTGCTTTTCTCAATGCTATTGGTTTGAAAACAAAATAAGACACATGCTATTTTGCAGGACAGGAGTTTAGTTATTGAGAACTTTTCTTACGCTCAATAAAATCAGTTTTTCTCTTTCTTGGCACTACTGACATTTTGGGCTAGATAAATCTTTGTTATGTGAAGTTGTCCTATACATATGTATGTATGTATGTATGTATGTATTTAAAATCCTCACTCAATGGTATTTTTCCATTGATTTTTAGAGAAAGTAGAAAAGAGAGGGAAAGACAGAAATATTGATGTGAGAGAAACACATCGATTGGTTACCTCCTGCATGAGCCCTGACCAGGGCCTGGCCCAGGGAGGAGCCTGCAAAGAAGGTGAAGTGCCCTTAACCCGAATGGAACTTCGGATGCTTGGGTCTGCAGGCCGACACTCTATCCGCTGGCTAGGGCATTTTTTTTTTATTTTCCAATTGACTTTAGAGAGAGAAAGGGGAAGAGGAGAGAAGGGAGAGCAGGAGGGAGAGGGAGAGGGAGAGAGAGAGAAAGAAAGAGAGAGAGAGAGAGATTGGCTGTTTCCAGAACTCACCCCAACCGGGATCACTCCCACAACCAGGGCAAGTGCCAGGAATCAAACCCACCACCTTTTGGTGTATGGGACTCACCTCCAACCAGCTGAGCCATGCTGGCAAGGGCTGTCCTACACAGTTTTAGAATGTTGAGCAGCATCCCTGGCCTCTACCCAATAGATGCCAGTAGCAACTCCCCCACTTCTCAGTCCCATTGTGGCAACCAAAAATGTCTCTAAACATTGCCAAATGTGCCCTGGGGGATAAAATTGCCCCCAGTTGAGAACTACCTAACTAAATAAATGAGTTAAAATGAAAAGGCTAATTAAATGAACATATAACACATTGTTCTAAGGAAGAAAAATAAGACCATCCTTATATTACATAGCATGTTCAAACAATAAATCACCTGTCTACAAGAAAGATAAATTACATAAAATATCTCATTTACATTCCCATCAATGCCAAAAATAAATTGAGAGGTTGTATAACTTCGGTAGTTACAAGCATAGAAACATTGGAATCAGTCTGAAAGGGTATATAAGCCTGCTTTGACACACAATAGCTGTGCAACCTTATGTAAATTAACCTCTGTGCCTCAGTTTCCTCATCTGAAAAATGGGGATTAACATACTTGTTTCATAGCGTTGTCATGAATAGTAGGTGTTTAAAACATGTAAGAGTACAGTATCTAGCACACAGAAAGCACTACATGTGTTCCTATCCTCACCATCATCATCATTTAACTTTTTAAGGTTTTCAGCAAAATTAGTTCACTTTTCTTCCAATTATCTACATTGGATAAATAGTATTATACAGAAAGGAATGGTAATAATGATACTTAAGAATTAAGACAAAAACAGTTTTTCAAATATATCCCACATGGCACAAATGGCAGCTTAGTTTGCAAGTTTGGCACTTTGTATTTTTCATATCAGCACATATACATAAGCTATATTCTTTAAAATGCATGATATGCCATTGTAAAATAAATCATATTTTTTACCACTACTGATAAATACTTAAATTGTCTCCATTTGTGTCTTGTTTTGGTGTGGATTTTGTTTTTGTTTGGCTATTACAAACAATGCTGCAATTAACAACCTTGAACCTAAACTTGCTAAAATTTTGATAGCTATTTTTAAAAGGTGGATTTACTAGGTCAGCATTGAATTAAATATACTCAAGAAGTTCATGGATCTGTTAGTAACACAAAATTGGACACCATTAGTGATAGATATTTATGAAAAGAATTCAAAAATCTCCTTAGAGTTGATGTGATGTTTTGATGACATATGAGTAGTAACAACTTCAAGGCTTAAAAAACACCAAACAAACAAATAACAAAACAAAACACGAATAGGACACTTTCTAGGAATAAGGCAAGGCATTTTGTGATGAGAGTTCCTTAAAACAAATATTTTAACTATTACTGATCAGATTATGTCTGCTAGAAAAGCAGCAACAGCCATCCATTATGGGTAGCTTTTAAAGTACTAAAGCAGGTATTCTGTGACTCTAGTACTCTGAAAGTCGTTATTTCTCATATGTTAGATAGCTTCAGATAAAAATGGCTATCAGATTAGACCAGCCGTGGGCAAACTACGGCTCTCGGGCCAGATCCGGCCCGTTTGAAATGAATAAAACTAAAAAAAAAAAAAAAGACCGTACCCTTTTATGTAATGATGTTTACTTTGAATTTATATTAGTTCACACAAACACTCCATCCATGCTTTTGTTCCGGCCCTCCGGTCCAGTTTAAGAACCCATTGTGGCCCTCGAGTCAAAAAGTTTGCCCACCCCTGGATTAGACTCAAAGAATAACAAGCTGTATCATTATTTTGATATTAGCTGTGTTAAAAATGAATGGAATATATTGATCATTTGATTTTCTAATTTCTAGTTTCTTCCATTTTTGTATTTGTTTAACTTCTTGGCAAGGCTACAAAATGAATGTACCTAGACGAGAGATCAAAACATTATTTTACCCTAAATAAAAAATATTTAGTTTAATCAAGCAAACTCCAGAATGGGTGCATGATGACCGGAAAAATCTTTGCAAAATTATCAGAAACTAAATATATTTTCAAGCCCAAAAGATTAGGATACTCATTGTCTATCTCAGCTCTTGCCATTTAGCAAATATCACTGTTAGCACTACCTGGCGGCTTATTCCAGGAAACAAAAACCTTGCAATGTATACCCACTACCCCCTCCTTATAAATTTGCCAAAATAGAAAACATCCTTGCCAAAATTAGCATCTTGGCAGAAGCAGAGTTTTAATTCTTTTCCTATCTATCCACTCAATTCCTTTTACAAGTACAAAGGCAAATCCAAAAGGTATACATTAATTTGTTTTATTTGGAATGTACCTACAATTATGATGCATGGGTTAGGATTTACCTGAAAAAAAAATCCAGATATCAAACTATCCATCAGTTTCAGGTTATGTACAGCTAGCACTGCCAAAACAACACTGTTCAAAAATGTAGCTAGGAACTGTTGAAAGGAGCATCTGTTACCCCTAAGCAAATTCTCCAAAAGTGAAATATTTTCAGCAACTTAAAAATATCATGTTGTCATTACAACTGTTAGACAAAAGGAAATAAGACAGGATGCTGAGACATGATACATGTAGGGATGATAATCAGACAGAGAATGGAGGATACCATATGTACTTAACTCCATCACCACCAATAACAAAGCACACTCTACCCAAATCCAACTTGATCCACCCATGTGAGAAAAGTACTGCCCCTTATTATCGCAGAAAGACGTATATTTGTATGAAGAGTTTAGGTGAAAAGGTAGATCAAGTTTTTAGTTATAAAGAGTTTACATTCATATAAAATTAATGGGGGAGGGGGGACAGCCCTGGCCAGTATTGCTAAGTGGTTAGAGCATCAGCCCAGAAACAGAAGAGTTATGGGTTCAAGTCCCGGTCAAGGACATATACCCAGCCCAGGTCAGGGCGCATGTGGGAGGCAACCAATTGAAGTGTCTCTTTCACATCAATGATTGTTTATTTCTCTCTCTTTTTCTCTCTCTCCCTCCCTCCCTTCCACTTTCTCTTAAAAATTAATGGAAAAAATATCCTCAGCTGATGATTAACCAAAAAAATTAACAGGGTTCATTAACTTGATTTCACTGAAAATAAGATTAATTTTCAATAGCTCCTATTTGCTGGGCTCTGGGCTAAGTATCTGTGTACATTGAATACACATCTAATCTTCACACAACTCTAAAAGATAAACATTACTGTACTAGAGGACCAATGCATGAAATTCATGCACGAAATTCCTGTCAGGGGCACATGTCAGGTTGCAGTTGCGGGCTTAATCTCCAGTAGGGGGGATGCAGGAGGCAGCCCATCAATGATTCTCATTATTGATGCTTCTATCTCTCTTTCCCTCTTCCCTCCTCTCTGAAATTAATAAAAATATATTTTAAAAATAATAATAATAAAAATGGTAGGGAAAACATTTACCAAAAATATCCAACTCAACCTCGAGTTGATTTCTGTAAAATGTATAGGAAAAAAATCAGATATTGTTTGAAAGTTAGATTATTTTATGATTTAGCAAATCTTTTAGAGATTACCTGACTTTTAATACTTAACAGTTGGGAAAGGAAACAGGAAGAATAATTGTAAAGGAAGAATACTTTTGGTTTATATAGGTTTTCTGGCTTTGTGATGAAGATAAACATTTCTGAAAAATGAGAAGTGGCATTAATTGTACAGACTCTGTTTTCTGGATTAGCATAAAGGATAAAATCAATTTAATATTAGTATTTGATTTTGTTTTAGCCATAGTAGGGACATGGTATTCAAATGACCCCACACTTAGACCTCTTGCCAATTATACCACTGACTTTCTTAGCCTTTAATCTTTAAAACCTGGGCCAATGAGACTTTTGTTCTACCTATTTATGCCTATTGAATAATCTAGTTTTATATTTAGTCTCATGTCCCTGCTAGAATGCAAGCCCTACAAAGTCAGGAAAAAACTTTTTTTAATCCCTGTTTTATCCCTAGTGCCTAGAACATCTGGCACAGTTAAACACTCAATATTGATTTAAAGAATGAAGCCTCATATCCTTCTGCACACCACAAAGCCTCTGAAAGCAGAAGTAAGGGGTAAGCTTGTATGTAGATTACTACTTTCTCTGCCAACCTCAAGTCCTCCTTTAGAAGTCAAGAGCAGCCCAGATGCTACAAGACTGATCCCTGTAGACAACCACTAGGTCAAGATAGGGTTTCTGTTTTTCTCTATGTATATGAATGGAATTACTAAAAAGTAAAATTTGTGGTTTTGAAAATAAAACAAAACAAGAATAAAGTCAAAGTTGATTATTGAAATACTGAATAAAGTCCAACTAAGAAAAGAGAGAAATAACATTAGGATGAAAAGGAAATTTGAAACTACAAATAGGTACTGAGAATTATTGGAATACTGATGCAAGTTTATATCAATAACTTTTTAATCTAGAATTCTAGATAAAGGAGTTGGTATGCTAAAAATTTCCAATTTCCAAAATCAACTCAAGAAAAAATAGAAAAATATTATGAAATCAATAACCCTATTACAAATACAAATATTTTTCAAAGATCGACCACTAAATAAGCTCCCAAGCTTAATTTTATAGGTCAGTTATGTACAATTCACAAAGATCAGATGATTCCTATGTGATTCTCATTATTCTACAGCGCAGGAAAAAAAAATGATCGAAAACTTGGAATTACTAAAAAGTAAAATTTGTGGTTTTGAAAATAAAACAAAACAAGAATAAAGTCAAAGTTGATTATTGAAATACTGAATAAAGTCCAACTAAGAAAAGAGAGAAATAACATTAGGATGAAAAGGAAATTTGAAACTACAAATAGGTACTGAGAATTATTGGAATACTGATGCAAGTTTATATCAATAACTTTTTAATCTAGAATTCTAGATAAAGGAGTTGGTATGCTAAAAATTTCCAATTTCCAAAATCAACTCAAGAAAAAATAGAAAAATATTATGAAATCAATAACCCTATTACAAATACAAATATTTTTCAAAGATCGACCACTAAATAAGCTCCCAAGCTTAATTTTATAGGTCAGTTATGTACAATTCACAAAGATCAGATGATTCCTATGTGATTCTCATTATTCTACAGCGCAGGAAAAAAAAAATGATCGAAAACTTCCAATTAATTTTTCAAAAATAACTTATAACCCAAATTCCAAGAGAGAATAAAGAAAAAATTATTTTTAATTCTCATGAACATAGACATAAAATCTTGAATAAAATATTTACAGCACAGCAAACAGGTTTATTACTGTGCAATGGAAAATTATGACACCTTTCTCTTAAGTTTCTTCATCTGTTCTATTTTTTCCACTTCAATTTCCTTACTGTGTTTATTATACTATATTGTTTTTAATTTCCCTACCAGAATGTAATGCTTGGATTTTATTTACAGGATTTTTATTTTATTCACCGCATCTACTGCCTGGCATATATGCAGGCTCTATTTATTTATTGAATGAAGTCTTATGAAACAGGTATTCCTATTAGCTAGATTTTACCTTAAGAAGAGGCTGGAGCCATGAGAATCTGCCTATGGTCACTCAGTACAAGGGAGAGATAGGATTTGTAAGCAGCGGACGTGACTCCACGCCACATAACCACCGCAACTGCAAGGTGCCTCTAATTTATGTGGTGAATCACACAGGTACCATTTAAGCCAGCGGTTCTCAACCTGTGGGTCGCGACCCCTTTGGTGGTCGAAGGACCCTTTCACAGGGGTCGCCTAAGACCATCCTGCATATCAGATATTTACATTATGATTCATAACAGTAGCAACATTACGTTATGAAGGAGCAACAAAAATAATTTTATGGTTGTGTCACAACATGAAGAACTGTATTTAAAGGGCCAGAAGGTTGAGAACCACTGCTTTAGGCTGTTTCCCACATTAGACAGTTCCTTCCCAGCAGGGGATACTTCATTACCTTTGTCCTCTGACTGGCAATGTCTAGCCCGTGTTACACACGCAATAATTATTGGCAAAATAAGTGAACGCATACACATATTGATTACCCAATCATTTTTACATGTATGCCTCAACTGGCTAGATTATTTAAGCTTTCCGAATTTTAAAATTGATTTTTAATATAAAGTTCCTGTCTTTAAAATGTAGTGATGCAAAAAAAAAAAATACTTTATTTGAATTGAGAAAAACATGGCTAAGTAGTTTAATTAAAGGATATGTACCCTATGCTACTATGTCCTCCGAAGTGGTTTTTAAAGCTTTATTCAGCGATAGCATCTATTAAGCAAAAAACTCCAGAAACAGCTATTCGACTCATTTCATGATATACACATGCATAATATTAATGATCGTTGATCACAAACCGCAAACGACTGTGGCATTTCCACAGACACCGAGACTTAGAAAACAAGCAATCATGCCAGGCAAAACAGACATCTGCACTTACAAAAACTGACGCTAAGAACACCCCGGAGCAATGCCTGGCCCAGGAGCCACTCGCAGGAAGCTTTCCCAAGTAAGTTTGACGACGATCGTAAAGACACGAGTAACTCGCCACAAAATCCCAACGGCCGTAGGTTTACAGTGAGGAACAAACATTCCTGGGAGGAAGGGCTGGGCATGTGAGAGATTTTAAAACGACACCCCTCCCAGGCCGCCTCGAAACCTAGAGCCCGAGTTTCTCGTCCTCAGAACTCCTCACCGTTTCTATTCTAGGGGGACGCGACCATTCCTCGGGCAGAGGCTAGTGCACAAAGGAAAAACCGGCCATCCAGCGCGAAGGCCGAGGAATCGAACGAAACTACGGCGCGCTGACCAGCAAGGACCCCTGGCGTCCAACCGCCCCTTCAGAGAGCCGCAATCGCACTTCTCGCGAGATTTCTCGTTTTTATGGGATCGCGAAGATGAAACCTCGCGGCTTTTGAGATAAAGTGTACGACGGGGCAGCTCCTAACCCACTTCACGGAATCTTCGAGAGCCTTGACCTCGCAGGCCCTATTCCCGTACCTTCCATCCTCTTCCCCCCACCCCCTCCCACCTTTCAGTCCTAGGGACTTCCGGAGCTAGACCGGAACCGGAAGTTTCTGGACGCGAGGGGGTGGGGCCGAAAAAAATCAAAAAAAGCGCGGTGAAAACTGGAAACCCAAACTGGCCGGGTGGTGGTGACTCCCTGGCGGTCCCGTGGCGGCTCCTGATGGACTCCACCGCCTGCTTGAAATCCCTGCTCCTGACCATCAGTCAGTATAAAGCCGTTAAGTCGGAGGCGAACGCGACCCAGCTTTTGCGGCACTTGGAGGTGAGGGGCTCCAGCGGCGAGGGCGAGATGGGCTTCCCCTTAGTAGCATTTAGTGCGCGGTGTAGCCGGGGTGTAGCTGCCCCAGTTTAGGAACGAAAGGGCTGCTTCTCCCGTCCTCAGCTGTCTTTGTGTTGGTAAAGAAGGCGGGTGAGGGTCAGCCTCGAGTCCCACCCTCCGCTGCCCCGCCCCCAGGCCTCCAGGTTCTTTCAGTTGCCTCGGGAGGGAGTCGTGGCTGCTGAAAGTCCCAGGACCAAAGGTTGGGGAATTTAGGCTGTGCTGGGGGTTGGTGGAGGAGAGAGCTCAAGCCTGTACCTTTTCCCTTTTTAAAAAAACAAATTAAATGTTTATTGTTGATCGTATTCCATGTGTTCCCCTTTTTCTTTTGGTTTTTCCATCGTAACAGCCCTGACAATATCCAGTAATTCTCGGGAGTGAAGGTGATGGGGCGTGATGACTAAAACTTGTTTTATCCTTGTCCCTTAAGCGGTTTACAATCTAAACCTGTTCCTTACTGCTTTTATTTTAACTCATGTGGAACTCGAACTTGAAAAATATTATTTCAACTTCCTCTGGATTAAGAAGCAATTTCACTTACTAATAATCCTAAACTTTTTTTCTTTCCCAAAACAGATAGCTCACAATTTTTCAATCCTAAAATACTGAATTGCTTTCATTTTTGTCTATTAGTTCCCACTGATTTGTGTCTAGAGTACTTATTCTATATAACTTTTTTTGCTCTTAATCTGCTGTCATTTATTATGCATTAATGGGATTCCAACTAACTGACCTCTTAATAAAAAATAGTTAAGCTCAATCAAATCTTATTTTAATTCTCTCTGTCACTGCTTCTGTTAACATAGAATTGAACCTAATTTTAAAATAGATTCTATTTGTTATATTAACCCTGTGATAAAAGCTTAAATTACCAAAGATTAGCAAACTGACAAAGAGAAGACTATTGTTAATGGTACAGCAACGTCAGTTTTTGGTGCAAGGGGAGTGCGTTAAATGTGTCTTCATTCTCAAATTTCATTGATGCTCTCCTTACTACTTCAGGTGCCCATCTCCTAAGTACATTATTTTTTTCATTCATTACATCAACAAATTTCTGCAAACCTAATAATGATGGTGTTAGCTGTTAAATGCTAATACTTTACTTCTCAATTAGGATAGAACAGTGTGCTAAGTAGATTCACAAAGCCACAAATAAGCAGGGTTGTTAGTTTAATTTTAAGATAAAGGAATTAACTATTTTAAATATCCATTTGAAACATTACCTGTCTTTGAGAATAAACAGGTATGCTGTGAATCTAAGCACCATGTTATGGTGAATTGAAGGAGACTTTAAAGAAATATGAGGCTTAAGGACTTGACACTAGACTTTCAAGGGATTTATTGAAAAGTCTTGTACCGTTTAGAGAACTAACATATATTTAGTGTATAATGTGCAATAATGTTAACTAAAGAAATAGCTTCATAATTTTTTTTAATGTTTTTATTGATTTCAGAGAGGGATGGAGAGGGAGAGAGTTAGAAACATCAATGATGAGAGAAAATCATTGATCACCTCCTGACTGGGGATCGAGCCCACCTGGGAACGAGCCCACAACCCAGGCAAATGCCCTGACCAGGAATTGAACCTCAACATCCTGGTTCATGGCTCTATACTCAACCATTGAGCCACACTGGCCGAGCCAGAGTTTGGTGTGTTTTTTTAATATATGTGTATGCTCAAGTAGCTACCATCTGTATCATAATATAGAATATTTCTAATGTTTTTTTTTCAATTGTCCCCTCTCATAAAATTCAGTAATTGAACTTATACAATACATACTTTTGTATCTGACTTCTTACACTCAATATAATCTGAAATTCATTAATGTTGCATACTTTACTCTTTTTGATTACTTTGTAGAATTCCATTTTGTAAATTCACCAGTTTATTTATATTCTGTTGATGGGCATTTGGGTTGTTTCCAGTTCTGGGTAGAATTTGAAAAATGTGTTGTAAGTACTTTCATACTTTTTTTGTTGATATGTGAATTCATATCTTTTATATACCTAGAAGTGGAATTGTTAGGTTTCACAGCTATGTTCCATTTCAGGTGAAATTGCCAAGCAATTTTTCACAGTGTTATGCCATTTTACTCTCGCACCAGCAGTATGTGAAAATTGCCATCTTTCATCCAGAGCAATCCTTGGTGTTTTCAGATTTTTAAATTTTGACCATTTTCGTGATATTAAGGGTGACTATCTTTGTGCAGATCTCATGAAAGCAGCACCTGAAGATACAAAGAGAGGTTGTTATTCTGTGAAAGGAGATTGACTATTCATTCTGCTATTCTGCTGCACTTCTGCTAATTTTTCTTTGTAGCCCCAGGCAGAACCTGATATTTGAACTATTTTTTGATTGGGAGAGCTGAACTGGTTTCAATCTTGGTGGTTTTTTCATAGCACTAATCTTATGTAATGATTATGAGTATTGATTCAGGAACAATGAATCCCAATTAAGCTAGTGTAGATTGTGCTTCAGTTTACTCATCTGTAATAATTAGCTGTGAATTGCAGATTATTATGAATATGAAAAGAATTAACATACACAATGTACCTAGGCCAGAGCAAGTGCTAAAGTATTAGTTATCATTAAAGTAAATTGTATTTACATAAAACATTCTGTGTGTATAAATAAAGAAAATTTATAAAGCATTTTTAAAGTTTACCTTGCAATGAATATGTATTACATGTTAGAATACATGTGTTATTTTATTTTAACCCGGGTCCAGTCCTGAGGGAAACTATATTTAAAGCAGAAAATGTCTTCATCTTCTAAAGGGCTAGCTTTATCAATAGGCAAAAGGACAGTGCTCAGAAGGTTCCTTATCACAAAATATCTTCTATCAGTATCTCACTTCACTTTTGGGCCATTTTTTATTCTTACAGACTTTTACTTTAATATTAAAACACATAATCCACAGGAAAAGATATTCTGAAGCTCCCTTATCAGCAAAGCTTTAGAAGAAAAACTGACATCTTGGTGAGGGAATAAAGGGACACGGAAAGATTAGAGGGATGCTAAAACAACCTTCTGAGACTTGATCTTTTATTTATTTTTTTAAATTTAAATCCAAAGTATTACATATGTCACTTTTTCCCCCCATTGACCTCTCCCCGGCTACTCCTACCCCCCAGCACATGCCCCACCCTCCTACAGTCTGTGTCCATTGGTTATGCTTATATGCATGCATACAAATCCTTTGGTTGATCTCTCTCCCACCCT
>NW_005353584.1:757989-774377 GCF_000412655.1 Myotis brandtii | reverse complement strand
CTCACCCTCCCCTGCCTTCCCTCTGAGGTTTGAGGGTCTGTTTGATGCTTCTACGTTTCTGGATCTATTTTTGTTCATCAGTTTATGTTGTTAATTTTATTCCACAAATGAGTGAGATTATATGATATTTATCTTTCTCTGACTGGCTTATTTCGCTTAACATGATGCTCTCCAGGTGAGACTTGATCTTTTAAAAATAAAAACATTTAGAACAAATTTTCTCTAATTCTAAAGTAACTTAATTGTTTTTTTCCACTTACATAGAAAATATATGTTTATTAATGAATAACATTCAAAAAGCATTTGGAAAATACGTTCTGTTTGACAACTATTTTGTTGCCTTCAATCCCAGCTTTACCTTTTTGAGGGGGTAGGGTGAGATAGTAAGAGAGGAGTAAAAAGTAGAATATCCAAAGATAAAATTTGCCTATGCCTGACCTGGCTACTTTAAAAAAAATTTTTTTAAATTCCTCTTTAGTAATCTCTAATTTCTGGGTTCAGCAATTGTTTTGGGGAGGGAGCAGAAGTAATCACATAGTTAATTGCATAGCTAAACCTTTGAATTTAGCTACTTCTCACTTTCCATTGTCTCCCTTAAAGTAGGTGGAATGAAAGTACTAGAATTCATTTATTCAATAAATATATTGGTAGTAGAGTGTTGATTTGTAGTTGATGCCTTCATGGAGTGTTCAGTGTAGTAGGGAGGATAAATATTTCTAGGTAATTAAAAGTTTGCAAGTTTATGAAATAAAAGTATAATGAACTGTAGGATAGAGTAATAGGCAAACCTAATGTAATTGATAGAAGAGGGTTAGAAAAAATACCTGGAGGAAACAAAGCTGAAACCCAAATGATTACATTAGCCAGTGAGAGAAGGGATAGGTAATTCATCTGCTCAGCAGAGGTATCAGCATGTATGAATTTTCAAAATTGGGGGAGTGGCAGTGGCATTTTGGAAGAACTGAGTTTTTATTTTAAGTAGGAAAGAGATGAAAACTGCCAGTTATTAAAATATATATATTTTTGTTGACTTTTAGAGAGAGAGAGAGAAACATCAATCAGGTGCCTTCTGCACAACCCCTAACCGATTGAGCCCGAAATCTGGGCATGTGCCCTGACTGGGGATAGAACCTGCAACCTTTCGGTGCACAGAACAACGTCCAACTAACTGAGCCACACCTGCGAGGGTGCCAGTTTTTAACTAACACATTTTAATTACTATTTTATAGGTAATTTCTGGACAGAAGCTCACACGATTATTTACGTCAAATCAAATATTACCAAGTGAATGCTTGAGTTGCCTTGTAGAGCTACTTGAAGACCCAAACATAAATGCACCACTGATCTTCAGTATCATCAGTTTGTTATCTCAATTAGGTAATTTAATTTCTCTTTTTAAGTTTTTAAAAGATTTTTGAATGTAATAGTTTTTAAGGGCAGATTTAGTTATAGAATCGTTAGGAGAATGGTTCACATTCCAAAGATTTCTTCATTGCAGGACCTTGCAGAACTATTTGCTTTGTGGATCTCTTGAAAGGGGACTATTGTATGCATCCTTTCTTAAAATTAATGGAACGAAGAATCTCAAACATATGAGGTTCAGTGATCTACAGATAAGAACACACTTTCCTAAATGCTGACCTACCTACTTTTGAATTAAAAAAAAACCCAACAACCTACATTTACATAATGCCAGTATTAAATACACAAGTCAGAAAAGTTATAGCTAATGATCAAATAAATCATCCTTTTTTTATAGACTACACTGAACTTGGAACTAAGGGTAAAAAAATGTAGGTGTTGCTTTTTCTATTTTTTCCTACCTTAAGCTTTAGTTTTTAAATGTTCACGTATTAGTTACCTTTTTTATTGATTTGTGTTTGGAAGTATAGTGGAGATATTTTTTTCTGTGACTATAAAATTAATACATACTTACTATTAAAAAAAAAATAACAGTGGACCAGAAGGATCAGCCCGGTCAGCTGGCGTGGCTCAGTGTTTGAGCGTCGACCTATGAACCAGGAGATCACAGTTCAATTCCCAGCCAATATTTGCTCAAATATGCCCGGGTTGCAGCCTCAGTCTCCAGTGTGGGGTGTGCAGGAGACAGCTGATCAATGATTGTCATGATTGATGTTTCTATCTCTCTCTCCCTCTCCCTTCCTCTCTGAAATCAATTAAAAAAGAAAAATAGAAATTTCTTGGTGATAATGTTTCTATCTGTTGTCTAGTATAGTACCTGTAAGCCACATAAGACTATTGAGCATTTGAAGTGTGAGTACTAGACTAAGGAACCTAATCTTTTAATTAATGTATATTTAAATAGCCATGTGTGGCTAGTCCCTACCAAATTAGATAGCATAGATCAGTGGTTCTCAACCTTCCTAATGCCGTGACCCTTTAATACAGTTCCTCATGTTGTGGTGACCCCAACCATAAAATTATTTTCGTTGCTACTTCATAACTGTAATTTTGCTACTGTTATGATTTGTAATGTAAATATCTGATATGCAGGATGTTTTTTCATTGTTACAAATTGAACATAATTAAAGCATAGTAATTAATCACAAAAACAATATGTAATTATGTATGTGTTTTCCGATGGTCTTAGGTGACCCCTGTGAAAGGGTCATTTGACCCCCAAAGGGGTCGCGACCCACAGGTTGAGAACCGCTGGCATAGATATAGAGAGTAAAACAAAATTAGTCTTTATTCTTCACCACCACCTTCCTCATCATTTCCACTTTGGAGAAGATATTGAGGATCTTTCTTAATGGTTTGATATGTGTTTTTCCAGATCTTATTCTATATTATAACAAATGATTATAGATTAAAATATTAACAAATAATTTTATTTTTTAACAAAAATGGTGTTGCAGAGTACTGCTTGTTTTCTTTTGTACTTGCTATATTTTAGATGTCCTTCCATAATGCTTTCTTTTTAATAGCTACCTTGTACCACATTGTAGAGTACTATAATTTATTCAAGCACTCCACTAAGGATGTGTACTCATGTATGTTCTTTTTTGTGTTTTTTGCTGTTAGAATGAATACATTTTTCTGTATTTTTGCTCAAATTTTACTGAGTATTTGTTGAATAAATTCTCAGTAGAATATTCAGACATTATTCAATTTAACAGTTTTTATTACATTGCTTTCCAAAAAGGCTATGCTAATTCCAACATCCACTAACCATTTATATGAGATTGGCAGTCACTTTCAATGTTTAAATATGTTAAAGAGATGATCTTAATATTTGCTTTTTAAATTGTTATTTATTTTTTAGTTAATAGACTTCATTTTTAGAGCAGTTTTAGATTATAGAAGCATTGAAATAATTTAACAGCAAAATTTCTACAAGCAGGTGTTTTCCTTGAGATTAATTTAGCTTACATTGAGAAATCATTTGTTTATTGGCAAAAACGGAAAAGCTAATACTCCCTTCTCATTTCCAGCTCATACAATTTCTGTGACTAAACTTCTGCATTGGAAAGTATTTGTATGTAAAATAGTCATATCATATTTGATGTTTTTATATAATGGTAAATTTGATATAAAAATTAAAATTTTAACCATCTATGAAGACCATATGTAAAATTGATAATGTTTTGTGCACTTTAATTTACAGCTGCAGACAATGAAACCAGAGACTATCTTCAGAATACATATAACCTGAATAATGTGTTGGCAGGTGTTGTATGTCGGAGCAGTGCTTGCCACAGTGATTCAGTGTTTTTGCAGGTATACACACCCACACAGTACTTTTCACTTCGTACTTATTCTTCCTTATTTTCAGATCAAAATTGATAGTATCTGTTAGCAACTGCTAGCTTATAGAGTATATGCTGGAATGATTAGGCACATTCTTGCCATTAATAAATTTAAGATCTAGTTGATCACACATGTACTACTATTTAAAAGTCGTGGCGAAGGGAAGCTTATTCACATTAGCACTATTACTAAAAAAAATTTACATTATAACTTATTTGACAGACTTATAAACACAGATGTCAGCATTTAGACCGTTATTTACATTAAAATTATAATTTGAGTTGGCATCTAGTGTCATTGTTGAGGAAACATTCTACAAAAATTGAAGCTATAGATTTGGTCTTATTTAGCATAGACTCAGAGCTCTTATACCCATAATATTTTATTGAACCTAAAATGCAATTGTAAAAAAGAAAAGTGTTGCCAATTAAACGTACATGAAATTTTAAAGATGGTAGATATGAAAAATATATATATCTTAGAATGATGGAATATGTATCTTTCAACCTACATATACTTTTAAGATGATAAAGTAAACCAAGTTGATGAAAAGATGCTTTGTTTAAGATAGGGTGTATAGGAATGTTTGAATCAGGAGATGAATCCTAAGGTTCTTGGTAGTCTTATTACTTAGTGTTAAAAAAAAAAGAGAGAGAGAGAACCATTTTAAGAAATGGAAACGTTTTTGCTCTAAATTCTGCCTCCTAAAATGGTGATATGTTCAGAATATGCACAGAACTCTAGTTTGTGAGCATGCAGTATGTTTTGTGTGTTTATATTCATTTCTGTTTTTTAATTCTCAGTGCATTCAACTTCTACAGAAGTTAACATATAACGTCAAAATTTTCCATTCTGGTGCAAATATAGATGACTTAATTATATTCCTGATAGATCATATGTGAGTATGCAACCAAACATGTAACCAAATAATCTACTGGTTTATTTTTAAACTAAAACCATGTATTAGTTCAATTTTTCTATGGGTGCCCGGCTAGCTCAGTCGGTAGAGCATGAGACTCTTAATTTTTCTTAGATAAATTTTTCCATCTTCTTTAAACTGAGACTGATTTCATATCTACTCCTCTTAGATAATTTTAAGAATCAAATGATATAAAGCAGCTTTAATATTTATAACAAAAAAATATGAAATGACTTTATTTGAACAGAAAGAAATTATTGACCATGAAAGTTGTATTTATATGTAATCTTCTTGTTAGGAAAATATACTGATGAGATAGCATATGGTCACTCTGACAATTGTTTTTATATTTCTTTTTTTTATTTCCCGCCTTCCCACTGAAATTCCGAACTCTATTCCATGCTTCCATGTCGCTGGATCCACTCCATTCATCACTTTATTTTGTTAATGAGATTCCACATATGAGTGAGATCATGTGATACTTGTCTTTCTCTGACTGACTTATTTCACTTTGCATGTTTTCATATTTCTATGCTGCAATTGAATAGGATAGTTTCGTTTCAAAACATGAAATAAGTGGGCAATACCATTCAAAGCTTGATGGTCTTCACATGTTCAGATTTTTCTTTTTGCATACAAAGAGGAATTTATATGTATAAATTTTGAATAATTTAAAATGAATTTAATAATTTTTATTTTTTATTTTTCTTAAATAACAGTCAGTCTTCTGAAGATGAGTTAACAATGCCTTGTTTGGGATTATTGGCAAATCTTTGTCGGCACAATCTTTCTGTTCAAACACACATAAAGACTTTGGTAAGAATTTTATAAGATGTTTCTTTCTTGTTTTGTGGTTGGTTCTATGTTTCAAGAAAATTTCATTCATTTTCTCTTGACCAGCTGATCCATCAGAGTTAATGAAGAATCAAATTGACATATAAATAATTTGAATTATTCCAGCTTTCATATGTGTTGTATTTAAGATATTAAGGGTTAATACAAGTGTTGAATACTAAAAGATTTCCTTCTGGTAGCATTGTTTGTTATATTGACTAACAAAAGAAAAGCTAAATTATTTTGGCTGATAGAAGGAAGGCACATCATGGGCAATCCCTTTTACCCCAGTCTTTCTATTTCCACAAAATCAGTGTCAACTACACCAGAAAGATTAATCAGTAAATGCCTCGCATCAACTACCACTGCTTGCGATAAGTGAAGGCACACTAATGCATTTAACTGACCCACCATTAGAAATGTATTAAATCTGGGAAGTTTGTTGATTCTTTAAGGTGCTTTGTGAACAGTTTCCCTGCTGTCCAATCTATTACCTATTTAGTTTTAAATTAAATAATATCTCATTTCTTCATGTGTTGGATTATTCTGACCTGATCTTATTTTGAGGTGGGGTTATTAAACTTTTACTCTTAATCCCATATCTAAACAGTGCTCTTCACCAAGATTGTGCCTATTGATACTACTGTACACAATATATAAAATATCCTCTCCTTGAAATGATCTCTTAAGTTGATAAGGATGTTTAATAATAAAAGTTTACCTACCTTGTGGAAAATAAACTTTTTGAACTCAAATATAAAACATAATTTTTATTCTAATTTAATTTTAAAATTTTTTTCTTCCTCAGAATAATGTGAAATCTTTTTATCGAACTCTTATAAGCTTCTTGGCCCATAGTAGTTTAACTGTAGTTGTGTTTGCACTTTCAATATTATCCAGTTTGACATTAAACGAAGAGGTTGGGGAAAAGGTAAATATTATTTCTTCTTATTATTTTTTAAGATAATTATGAAGTTTTATTTTCTGATACTTTAAAAATCATTGAGCCTCTTTATTAAGTTTTAGGATGATTTCAACTTAACTTTTTTTTTTTTATAATATGCTTTCCCTAATTTGTTTTTAAGTTGTTCCATGCTCGAAACATTCATCAGACTTTTCAACTAATATTTAATATTCTCATAAATGGTGATGGCACACTAACCAGAAAGTATTCAGTTGACCTACTGATGGATCTCCTTAAGAATCCTAAAATTGCTGATTATCTTACCAGGTATGGCTCTCTGACAAATTTTAAGACTTAAAAAAAAACAACAGTAAAAAAAATACCAAAACTGCCTTTTTAGATTTAGTAAACTTGAATTCTACTGATTCACAATAGACTAAATAAGGATATTTTGATGTTCTTTATTCCCATTCTTTTTGCTTTCCTGACCTGAAATGTAAAAGTATAACAGGGCGTGTGTGTGTGTGTTTCAGTCTTTGCTTTAGATGAATAAAGTTGTATTAGACTCCAAAATGTACACACCATGATTAATCTGTTTCAAAACCAGTTTTAAATCTTAAACATGATGATTTTTTAAATACTATTTTTATTATATTCTTTCAGTATGTCTTTTTGTGTTTTTTTTTTGTTAGTTTGTTTTTTTAAATAAAAATGGATGTTTCCTTCAGTGGGTGCCTCTAGTGTGTTATAAGGTAAAAATGAGAACACATGTTTATATGTCTATTCTTTTTCAATGGCATTTCAATGGCATTTATGTTTTGAGTTTGATTAGTAACTGTTTTCCAGAGAGCTCACAGTTTTTGTATCTTGAGTTAAGTTTTCCTAGTGTGATCCTAAGTTAGAACATAGTTGAAATTGTTTCAAAAAGTTAAATTAATGAACTATTCAGAAACAAGAAAATGTTTATTGAGCCCTACTATGGTCAAGCATGGGGGAGGAGAAGCAGGGATATGAAGACATAGTTCTTAAACCTTAAGGAATATAGAATCTAGAAGTTAAAAATGAACAAAAGCTAAGCACTAGGGCAAGGTTGACCACTACTCATATGGTTAATGATACTTTGTAATACCAAACAGCATTCACATTGGCATTTTATGCTTTCTTCTCTTAAGCATCAGTAGATAGGAAAACTGTCTTCCAGAGTGCCCTCCCTTTATTTGCTCTCTCTTATCTGTTCTAAGAATCTTCCCAATATGTTCTCATGTAATACCCATTCTGACCACTAAATGGTGCTTATTTAACAGCTTTGGAGTAAGCAGAAAAATTATTTTGAGTATACCTCTCTAGGACAGAAAGATAATCTGATTTAACATTACTAAGTGGTTGCTTAATCACTTCTGGATATCTCTCAGTTGCATTATCTATTTTCCTTTCTGTCTAACCTAAAACCCTAGAGTCCCCTCTGGAAAGAAAATTATATTGACCCTATGTATTTGCTGTACCATTTAACAAAACATACCTGTTTCAAAGTCTAACTTAATTCCTAGATTCCTGATCGAAGCTTGAGAAAAATCATACCTTATAAATTTTTATACAGCATGCTTATGATCTCTAACTTTATCCGGTTAACACCTCTTACATTTATTCCCAGTCAGCTTTCTTTCACATTTTCTACAGTAGCTCCTTTAAATATTTACTACTATATAATTGCAGTTACCTCAAATATGTTATGGGCAAAGTTACCCGTGTTTATTCCAATTCTTACTGAGTGTCCTGTTTTGTTCATAAACATATCCTATTATTCTGTGCATTAAGTCTTATTCTGTCCTATCTTCAGTTTCTCCTATCTCTCTAGTCCAGGGGTGGGCAAACTTTTTGACTCGAGGGCCACAATGGGTTCTTAAACTGGACCGGAGGGCGGGAACAAAAGCATGGATGGAGTGTTTGTGTGAACTAATATAAATTCAAAGTAAACATCATTACATAAAAGGGTACGGTCTTTTTTTTTTATTTCAATAGTTTTATTCATTTCAAACATTTTAACAAGAAGAATGTAAACACTAATTATTATAATTTGAAACTTCAAAAAATGGAGAAATCATAGCACAATAACATACCTTATATTGAAGATGGCAAAGGCTCTGATACTGTGCTCTCCAGGGGCGTGTCTCGCTACATCAGCACGATAACGTGTCTACGCATTCCCAGGGTGATGTCGTCCGCGGGCATTACAAGGAGCCTCTGGAAGATTGAGAGGTTTTTCCTTCTACTGAATGGGCGGATATAAATCCGCCCACTCAGAAGAAGGAGCTGTGGCCGTGTTTCCAGCGTTGCCATGTTAACACTGCTGCTGGTGAAGGAGCGGAGGGGAGAGCAAGAGAACCCTCCGCTCTTTCGGCTCCGCGGGCCGGATAGAACAGCCGAACGGGCCGGATCCGGCCCGCGGGCCGTAGTTTGCCCACGGCTGCTCTAGTCACTAGTGCCTACCGTTCAGTTGACTTCCTTGATTTATACATATGCCCAACTTTCATCTTTTTCTTCAACCATATGTTCCTTTAATATCTGTGATCTGCCATTGTATTCAGGTGAATATTCAAATTCTCAGTATAGCCCTCCAAAATGTGGTGACTGGCAATCTATCAGCCGTATTTCTTCACATTTTCTTTCGTATGTACTTTTGTATAATCACTTCAGACAATAAATAGAACCACCAACTTGTTAGATACGCCGTTTCATGTACCCATGTACCATTTCCTCTGGAGTGCTTCATCTGGATGGCTGAAATACTCCTTCCACTATATATGTCTGATGCCTTTTTAAAAAAAATATATTATAATGATCTTTCACAGAGAGAAAGGGAGAGGGATAGAGTTAGAAACATCAATGAGAGAGAAACATCCATCAGCTGCTTCCTGCACAACCACTACTGGGGATGTGCCCACAACCAGGGTACATGCCCTTGACTGGGATCGAACCTGGGACCCTTCAGTCCGCAAGCCGATGTTCTATTCTCTGAGCCAAACCGGTCAGGGCACCTTTTTGTTCTTTAAGACTCAAGTCCGCAAAGCTTCACCTGATCAGGGCTATTTCTACTAAATCTGGGTTTGATATCCATCCTATTTCATAGCATTTTATACATTTTCATTATAGCATATTTTACATTCCATTATATTATTTTGTCTTTTTGCCTTCATCCTTAGACTGTGAGTTCTCTGACAGGGCACTCTGCTCCCAAATCTAGGATGTACCAGTCACATAGAACGTAATGTGAATGGTACCAGTAGTACCTCTTAGAGTTAACACAGGGTCCTGTTCCTTAACATAGGGTCCTGCTCCTGTATCTGCAGAACCTAATTTAATGTCTGGAAATTGTAGATGCTTTATAAATAAGTATCTGATTAATTTATTAGTATATTAGTGTTCCTTGAATTTTACAACCTTAAAAAAAAGCTATGGAGGTACAGAAAGTTTCAATGATTTATTTATTACCACATGTCATTTTTTTTCATTTTATAAATGATAGCCAATTTATGTATATCATAGTGGTAGAATATATTTTAAGTTTTGAGTAAAAACTTTATAAAGACTTTTATATTAGAAGCCAAAATAAATACATGAAAGAAAAGACAATTAAATTTTATATTTGTGTTGTGCATAAATTATTTTTGATGTATCAGTTTTATAATCTTATTGGATATATTTTTTTAAATTTTGTATTAGTTTCAGGTGTACAGCATAGTGGTTAGACAACAATATACAAAGTGTTTCCCCCTGATATTTCCAGTACCCACCTAGCATCCTACATAGTTATTACAATGTTATTCATTTAATGTATATTTTTATTTTAAACCTAGGTATGAGCACTTTTCTTCATGTCTTAATCAAGTATTAGGTCTTCTTAATGGAAAGGATCCTGATTCTTCTTCAAAGGTAGGTAAAAACATGACTCTTTATTTTAAACTTTTAAAAAACTATAATATGCCGAAACCGGTTTGGCTCAGTGGATAGAGCGTCGGCCTGTGTACTGAAGGGTCCCAGGTTCGATTCCGGTCTCAATAAAATATATTTAAAAAATAAATAAATAAATAAAAAACTATAATATGAGGAAAAATCTAAGTGCACAGTTCTCTCAATTTTTACAAACTAAACTTAGACATATAACCAGTATATAGATCAGGAAACACAACATTACCAATACTCTAGAACCCTCCTAGAATCTTTATACACTGGCATATTAGTCCCTTTGGAAAACTATTTCATGGTGCCTATTGAGCATATGTATACCATATGACACAACAATTCCACTCCTAGCTACATAAGCAAGAGAGACATGTCCAAAATACATACAGAAAATGTTAAACAAATAGAAAATGAAATATTTCAATGATACCACTTACTAATTTTTTAAAATGTCAACTGCTTAGGGGATAAGGCCAACAAAACATTATAAAACCTCTACTCTGAAATTATGAAACATTGAGAGAAATAAAAGACTTAAATGACTATGTTCATACCAAGTTCATACAGATAGTAAGAGTTTACAATGTTAGGTTATTCGAAGTTATAGCAGGTTTTACAGTGTTTATTGTTGTTGTTGTTTTTATTGATTTCAAAGAGGAAGGGAGAGGGAGAGAAAGATAGAAACATCAATGATGAGAATTGTTGATTGGCTGCTTCCTACATGCCCCACACTGGGGACCAAGCTACTGCAACCCATTTGGAATCAAACCATGACCTTCTGGTTCATAGGTTGACACTCAACCACTGAGCCAAGCCGGTCAGGCTGTTTTTGTATTTTTCTCATTTTGGGTATGTGGAAATTGGGAAGCTGATTATAAAATTTATATGGTTATGCAAAGGTCCAAAAATAACTGCGGCTATCCTGAAAAAAAAAATGAACCAAGTTGGAGGGCTTATACTACTACCAGATAACAAGATTTAATATGAAGCTGCAGTAATTAAAACAGTGAAGTATTGTTATAAGTATAGTTAGCTGGCCCAGTGAAATAGAGTACAGTCCAAAACCAAACCCCTAGTTTATGGATCTTATTGATAACAGTTCAGTATTAAAAGTATGGTCATTTCAATAAATGCCACTGGGTCGATTGAACATTCCATATGGGAAAAAACTGAATTTTGACCACTACCTCACACCAAATGAGAAAATCAGTTTAAATTGTAGATCCAAGTGTGCAAGGTAAAACAGTGAACTATGATCTTTCAGAAGAAACACCTAGCAGAATATTTTTACAGCCTTGGAATAGGTGAAGGTTTTCTTAGATAAGAAACAAAAACACCAGTTATACAGGAAAAAAGTTGATAAGTAGGATTGCATTAAGATTAAGAGTTTCTGTTCATGAAGAGTCCACCAATAAGAGTGAAAAGAGAATTCACAGTGTGGGAAAAGTTCTTTATCATACATATATTTAAAAAAGGACTCTTATCTAAAATATATTATTTAAAAACTTATACATATATGTCAGAAAAAATACTGATCTCCAATAGCAACCTAAAAAAGAAAACTTGAATTGGTCAATAAATATGAAACAGTTATTCAACTTTCTTAATATTAAGGGAATGCAAATTTAAATGGTAATGTGATACCACTGCATATCCACCAGATGATTAAATTTAAAAATAGGGATAAGATCAAGCATAAATGAGAATATAAAAAATTCCTAAGTGTCCCAGTATGCGTGGGCTCAAAATTGGTACAACTGCTTATGAAAATTAGTATTTACAGTCAAACCTCTGTTGTGGAACAAAACTTTGGTTCTCAACTCCACAACCCTTTCATACTGATACTGTACTAACATTGGACTCGTGCATATATCAGGACCCAACCATTCAACACTTAAGTATTTAACCCAAAGAATTAAAAACATGTTCACCAGAAGATATATACAGAATATAACAGTACTGCTCATAATAGCGAAGAATTAGAAACAATTCAAGTACCATTAACAGTAGAATGGGAAAATAAACTGTAGTATATACACACTGGAATACAGTCAAGCACTGTTTAACAATGGGGATACATTCTGAGAAATGAATCTTTTGTCTGAACATCATAAATGTACTTACATAAACTTAGGTGGTATAGCTTACTATACACCTAGGCCAGTGGTCGGCAAACTGCTATTTGTGAGCCACATGCGGCTCTTTGGCCCCTTGAGTGTGGCTCTTCCACAAAATACCATGTGCGGGCGCACACGTACAGTGCGATTAAAATTTCATGGCCCATGCTCAGAAGTCAGTATTTTGTGAAAGAGCCACACTCAAGGGGCCAAAGAGCCACATGTGGCTCGCGAGCCGCAGTTGGCCGACTACTGACCTAGGCTATAAGGCAGGGGTCCTCAAACTTTTTAAACAGGGGGCTAGTTCACTGTCCCTCGGACCGTTGGAGGGCCGGACTATAGTTTAAAAAAAAAACTATGAACAAATTCCTATGCACGCTGCACATATCTTATTTTGAAGTAAAAAAAAAAAAAAAACGGGAACAAATACAATATTTGTATTTGCATGTGGCCCGCGGGCCGTAGTTTGAGGACCCCTGCTATAAGGTATAGCCTGTTGCTCTTCGGCTACAAATTTGTACAGCATGTTACTGTACTGAATACTGTAGGCAGTTGTAACACAATGGTATTTATGCAGCTAAACAGAAAAGGTACAGTAAAAATACAGTATAAAAGATTAAAAAAGGGTACTTGCTCTGGGTGAGTGATTGAGTGGTGAGTGTGAAGGCCTAGGACTTTACTGTACCCTGCTGTAGACTTTCTAAACACTGCATGCCTACAGTAAATTGATAAAACGAGATTAAATCAAGCACAAGAGACGACACAATCAAGAGATACTATAAACACAAGAACTTTGAAGGTGCTACTGGTGTAACAGCATACTGTTTTATAGCAAACTTTTTTTTATAAATAGAAAGTACATTCTAAAATAATGACTAAAAAGAATAGTATAGCCCTAGCTGGTTTGGCTCAGTGGATAGTGCATTGGCCCTCGTATTGAAGGGTCTTAGGTTCAAATCCAGTCAAGGGCAAATACCTCAGTTGCAGACTCCATCCCCAGCTCTAGTCAGGGTATGTGAGGGAGGCAACCAATTGGTGTATCTCTCTCACATTGGTGTTTATCTCTCTCTGACTCCCCACCTCCCTTCCACTCTCTCTAAAAATCAATGGGAAAATATCCTCAGGTGAGGATTAACAACAACAAAAAAGTATAGTATAGTATAGTATAGTAAATATATAAAGCAATAACATAGTCACTTATTATCATTATCAAGTATTATGCACTGAAAATAATTACGTGGCTATACTTTTAGACAACTAGCAGCACTGTAAGTTTGTTTACACCAGACTTACAAACACTTGAGTAGTTGTGCTACGACATTAAGATGACACTAAGCGATAGGAATTTTTCAGCTCCATTACATTCTTACAGGACCACTATTGTATATGTGGTCTGTCATTGACTGAAGTGTCATGATATGGAGCATGACTGTATTATACAGCAGTGAACGTGTGTGAAATGCAGCTGCATGCAACAATATGGATGAATCTCACTGATCCAATGCTAAGCTAAGGAAGCCAGACAGAACATATATACTGTAAGACTTTGCTTATATACAGTGTGGGGCAAAAGTAGATTTATAGTTGTGAGTATGCTAAGCAGAGTTTATTCCTGTATTATTATTTATTGTATTATTTTCCATACGAACAACTGTAAACCTACTTTTGCCCAAACCTGTATAATGTTCCATATGATTGTTTAATATAAACTGGTAAGTTGATAAAAAAATTTACATGAAATAACAAAAATCCAAGAATAGCTAAGATAAAATAATCTATATATCAGAAATCTGTTGTGGAGAAGTGGTTCCACATGGCCTTAGGAGGGGACACAAGTGGGTTCTGGAGTTCTGATAGAATTTTCTTTCTTGATCAGATTGCTAGTTACACAGGTGTGTTCACTTTGGGAAAACCATCTAGCTGTGCACTCGTGATTGATTTATTGACTTCTCTGTATATTATACTTACATAGTACTTGTACTCGAGAAAGTATTTTCTTGTAAGATAAACAAGAAACTGGTAACATGGCTTGCCCCCAGGGAATGTAGTTACAAGTCAGGCTGGTATGTGCTTTTGATTTTGGAATCAAGAAAATGTACCTTTTTGAAGACAAGTACTACAATTTATATTTAAAAGAGAATAAATCAGATTTATTTGTTTCATAGTGAATGCTATTGGACTGAATTATGTTAAAATTTAGATACTATCAAGTTGATTAAAACACAAATCCCAATTATATGTCAAGAAATAGACAAAGGTAGGAAATAAGTGACAGGCAAAGAGACACAAAAAATTTTTTTAAAGCTAGGTTGGTAGTATATGAAATGTAGAATTTAACTTAACCGCTAATAAACAAGTTGATGTGGGATGTTATGTAATAGGAAAAGGCTCAATTAGTAAAGAAATGCAGAATTTGGGGAGCTAAGGGACATAATGCTGACATTATGCAAATATAGTATAGAAATAGCCATTCTTAATGTTTTAAGGCTTTTTGGAACACCACTTTTGAATATCGTAAAGTATGCTTTATGGCAATTCTTGATTCTTAGTATGATAGCAAATGTTAATTATTTTATTTTTAATTTGTTTTTTTAATTTTAAAAACAAAACTTCAAAAAAAATTAAGTACTGTAGAAGGAATATAAACATTAGTTGAAGTTGCCCTTCCTTCTTTGGCCCTAATAGTCCTGTTAATCATAAGTAAAGTAACCACTACTAATTACTTTGTAATGATGTGGAAACTTTTAACTCATTTTGAAAAATACTGAAAGAAAAATTGGAAGCTACTCCTAATATTTGTGGTAAAGTATTGCCGGGGATCTTTCCCCGCATCTAGAAAGGGTCAGGAATCTGGAGAAGGGTTGCGAATAAATTAATAAAGAGAATAGACATGAAATATAAATTTGGAAGGCATTATGGGGGAGCCAGGAAAGCTTAGCTTTAGTAAATAAGTTCTCCGAATCTCCGCACCCAGGGCTTTTTATTTCCACACTAGAGGCCCGGCACATGAAATACGTGCATGGGTACAGTCCCTAGGCCTGGGGTGATATCAAGGCCATCTTCCCTGGCTGCCGGCAGTCGGTCCCGCCTCCCACTGCCACCCACCCCCGGTTCCCCATTCGCCTGCAGGCTGTGGGGAAGGGACTGAGAGGTTGGCTGGCAGGCCCTGATCAGGCAATCGGGGCCTGTGGGCTGGGGACAGCTCCTACATTGTGTATCTGCTCCCTGGTGGTCAGTGCACGTCATAATGACCAGTCATTCTGCCGTTCGGTCCATTTGCATATTACCCTTTTATTATATAGGATTTTGCCCTATAGCAAAACAGATACCCATTAAAATACCAACGACATACTTCACAGACCTAGAACGAACTCTTCAAAAATTCATCTGGAATAAAAAAAGACCCCGAATAGCTGCAGCGATCCTGAGAAAGAAGAACAAAGTAGGTGGGATCTCAATAACAAATATCAAGCTGTATTACAAAGCCACTGTTCTCAAAACTGCCTGGTACTGGCACAAGAACAGACATATAGATCAATGAAATAGAATAGAGAACCCAGAAATCGACCTGAACCAATATGCTCAATTAATATTTGACAAAGGAGGCAAGAACGTACAATGGAGTCAAGACAGTCTCTTCAATAAATAGTGCTGGGAAAATTGGACCGATACATGCAAAAAAATGAAACTAGACCACCAACTTACACCATACACAAAAATAAACTCAAAATGGATAAAGGACTTAAATGTAAGACAGGAAACCATAAAAATACTAGAGGAATCCAAAGGCAACAAAATCTCAGACATATGCCAAAGCAATTTCTTCACTGATACAGCTCCTAGGGCATTGGAAACTAAAGAGAAAATAAACAAATGGGACTAC
>NW_005353584.1:741148-757267 GCF_000412655.1 Myotis brandtii | reverse complement strand
AATACCACATGATCTCACTCATTTATGGATAATAAAGACCATTATAAACTGATGAACAAAAATAGATACAGAGGCAGAGCAGCATTAAACAGATTGTCAAACTTCAGCAGGAAGGCTGGGGAGGGTTCAGGGTCGGGGGGTAAGAGATCAACCAAAGGACTTGTTTATATGCATATAAGCATAACCAATGGACACAAGACACTGGGGGGTAGGGGAGTCTGGGGGAAGGTCTAGGGGGAAAAACGGGAGACAAATGTACTACTATTTGTAATATTTTAAGTAATAAAAAAATTTTTAAAAATAAAATAATAAAGCATATATACAATTTTGAAGGCAAAAAAACACACAACAGATATACATATCAAAGGTAAGGTTTGGTCAAGTTGGGGGGACTGCCTTCTGCTGTTCAGCTCTTTGGCCAGCAGCAGGTAATAACGTGTAGATTTTCAGGTTTGGGGAAATGCCCTCAGCTGTCTGGCAGCAGGCAATAATATGTATCTTCAGCCCTGCTGAAGCCTCAAGGTTCACCAACCTTTTGATGAACTTCTTGCATTTATGACCTGCTGGAATTAGCTCCCAGCAAAGTATTTTCTTTAAAAATGTATGTCAGGTTCAGTTTTTATAATTGGATTGCTTTGTGCACTAAAGTATAAGGAATTGACATTTAATGAAGACTTTATATTGCACAGGTTTTAGAATTACTTCTTGCCTTCTGTTCAGTGACTCAGCTGCGCCATGTGCTCACTCAGATGATATTTGAACAATCTCCATCTGGCAACACTGTTCTGGGAAGCCGTTCTAAATGTGCAGAACCTACTGTAGCTCTACTTCGTTGGTCAAGCCAACCCTTGGATGGGTCAGAAAACTGTTCTATTTTAGCATTGGAGCTGTTTAAGGAAATATTTGAGGTAATATTTGACAATTTGACTTCCATTTTTATGATTCTCAGTGAACAGTTGTTTTAAAAAATGTTCATAATAAACTTAAAGTTGTTCATATATTTTAGGAAAACTTCCATTACTAGGCTCCCTAACATTCAGCTACTGAATTTCTTTTCTCTGGCAAAATCACAAATATTAGTGTTTTCTCTTTTATATATATATATATACTGAATAGCTTATATATACTCCTTTCAGTGTAATAAGTAAAGGTTTATGGTTTGTATGTTTGACTATTTTTTGAAATAATCACATTCTGTCTCTCTCAGTAGATACTGTCTGCTTTTTTTATTAGCCTTTTGAGTTGATTAACAAAGGAACATTGGATTGAGTCAGTGAAGTAGCATGGAGCACGCCAGGCATGTCTAGACACTTAGGATACAGACAAAATTCCTTCTATAGAGTCCATTATATTCTAGCAGATTCTACTACAAGGGTTATTTTGTATTCTCCACAATTCTCCCTGTTTTTACCCATTCTGCCTACCCTCATTCTCTTCCTAGAATGTTTCCCCTTCCCTTACTAGATCCTATGCACAAACAAATACGTATGAATGATTAAATATATTTGTTAGGAATTATGCACAAGTTGTTTTTTCTGTTTTATATTGGTCTTGCCTGTTAAATCAGTTTTAGTATTTAAAGAGCCCTTTGAGATTCTTGATGGGAATTATTTGTGGTTGTAAAGCATTAAAACTAGGGCCTATTTAATTATTGTAATTACATTTAGCAAGTTCAGGATATTTGTTTTTAGTACACTTTATAATAACTTTAAATCACAAGTATAATCTATTTAGAAATTGTTTGCAGTTGATTAACCCAAAACCTTATTGTTCCATTTGAAGAAAAGATCATCATAGTCTCGATACTGGATAAAGGGTAGATTTTAAATAGACACAGGTCAATGAACTATTACGTAAAAAATTTAAAGAGAATATTGTAGCTCTGTTATGACTATTTCTGCATTCTGTATTCCATCTTTTGTTTTGTTTTGTTTTGTTTTTAATCGGTGGTGGTGGTTATATTCCAGGATGTCATAGATAGTGCTAACAGTTCCTTAGCTGACCGTTTTGTGACCCTTCTGCTGCCTACAGTCCTTGATCAGCTTCAGTTCACAGATCAAAATCTAGATGAGGCCTTAATAAGAAAAAAATGTGAAAGGATGATCAAAGCCACTGAAGTTTTATTAAATATCCTTTACTATTATAAATATGGAAACTAAATAACCACTCACTTTTTTTCCCCAGCATTGTATTTACTGCATTTTTGTCTTTGGTTATAATTTTGTGACTTCTCGTGCTTGTATCTATTCACAATTATTGAACTGAAATTTAAATATGGAACTAATTCTCAATGAATAATTTCTATAAAAGTTATTCAGACATTTTTTTCCTTATTTTTGTGCAAAACTTTTAAGCTAAAGAACATTTTCAAAAATGCATTTTAAACTTGATTTAGATATTTTTATCATAATTTTAGATTAGGATCTATATTCTAAAATAACTGCCCTTTCACTTTCTTCTGATGCTAATAGTTGCCTCTGGATGATTTGTGGTGCCATCTTTGGTGGAATGTATCAGAATAAATAAATGTTGATAAAGGTGTCATTGTTTTAGCTCAGTAAATTTTAGCTGTGTTTTAAAAATTAAAGCATAAATGTTTTTAATAAAGGTGACATCACACTTGATTATAAAACAGACAAATGTTATCAAGACAAATTAATTCATTAAAAAAAAAGACCTTGAGTAAAATTAGTATCACTGCTTAACTTCTATATACTGATTTTCTTAGGTCTTTCTTTGTTAGCTTTTGTTTTTTTTTAGATCAGCTGATTCTAACCCTCCAAAAAAGTCCAAATCTCAATTTTTAAAAAATTTAATAATGCTTTTTAAAAAATTATCAGCGAGAAACCACTATATTTGAGCCAAATCTCTTGCATTTGCCTGGTTAGGTTTTTTTGTATCTCAAAGCAAGAAGAATTTGCTCAACTTTGTCCTGCCCTAGAACAAACACCACATCTCTTGCCACTCCTCTCCGAGCTGCTGCTGCTTAATTCCCTTCTTCCTTTATAGCAGTGACTCTCAATGTGGGCTGTTTATTAGAATCAGTAGGAGGACATTTTAAAAATACTGACACCAGAATCTTACTTTCAGAGATTCTAATTTAACGAGTGATGTGAAACCCTAGTGGGGAGGAGTGTTTATGATTATTTGTTTAAACTACTTAGGTGATTCTGACAGACAGCCAGAATTGAAAACCATTGCTATAGAGATAAATGATTACTTTGCTTGACCTTACAGATATCCATAATATATTCAGTCCTTCTCTTAATGATTGGTACCTAGTTATTTATTTATTTGTTTATTTATGAGAGAGAGAGAAACATCAATTTGTTGTTCCACTTATTTATGCATTCATTGGTTGATTCTTGTATGTGCCCTGACCAGGGATCAAACCCACAACCTTGGCATATCAGGACAGTGCTCTAACCCACTGAGCTACCAGGTCAGAGGAAAACTTGACTCTTTTCAATGATAAATCCTATATAATAAAAGCCTAATATGCTAAGTGTCCAACCGTTCGTTCGACCAGTTGCTCTGATGTGCACTGACCACCCGGGGGCAGACACTCCGACCGGTAGGTAAGCTTGCTGCCGGGGTCCAGCCGATCGGGCCTGGGCAAGACGGGCCAGACATGCCCTGGAGCCCTCCTGCAATCCCTCCCCGGCCCTGATCGTGCACCGGTGGGGTCCCTCGGGCTGACCTCTGCCCTCTTGCAATTCGGGACCCCTCTGGTACGTTGGAGAGCCAGTTTTGGCCCAATCCCCGCAGGCCAGGCCGAGGGGCCCCATGCACTGGGCCTCTAGTATTCAAAATAACTTAAAATATAAAAGTATGAGAAAATAACTTCCTTTAGTTCAGTAAGTATTTATTGAACCATTGTGATGCCTGCTAGCAAAAGACTCCCATCTAGTAGAGGAACATTCTTTCGGTTTCACCTTTGAGTCTGAAACTTTTGGTGTCAGTCTCATCACTTACCTATCACTTAAATGCTCTTAGCTCTAGTTTTCTAATCTGTCATTGAGCTAATGTAACAATACACCAGATTTCAGTGAGATAATTTGCATGAAATCATCCTCAATGCTGTAAAGTGCTATACAAATACAGGCTTTTTGAGAAATTTTTTGTGTGCCTTAACAAAACTTACCTCTATGTGGAGACGACACTCTAAAAGTGAATGTTGCAAAAATTCTGACTACTGTCAAATGTACCACTCTGATAGAACAACAGTTTACATATGGCAAGATTGATCTGGGGTTTGGAACAAAGGTCGCTGATTCTGAATTGGGGTAAGTATATGAAATTCAAATTGTGAAATGGTACAGCCAAACTTAATAAAAATAAAAAGATGTAGTGATTCTCATCCCTTTTGGAAGCATATCCTTGGGGTATGTTCTATTTATTCAAGGTGTAGTGGAGAATTAAAAATATTTTCATAATGATTTTTTAGAAAATCTATTTAATCCATAGATCATATGCTTCTGAAGAAGGATATTAACATTTGGTTTATTTTTCATTGTTTAGGTTTGTTTCGTCGTGTTTTAATTTATTGTCATTATCTAAGGGTCTTTTATACTCCTGAACATTTCTGGAGGTCTTTTTGACATTGCCTTAGGAACTGTTTTTATGTCCATTTAGTTCTATATGTTTAAATGCAAAAGCATGACAAAACAGGTGTAGTTTTTATCATGAGCAAATTAGTCACTGCTGTAAGTTTTCTAATAACAAAGACAATGCTTCTACCTTAGCATGTTAAAATTTCTGGTTAAAAGTGGCATAGTAATGGGATTACTTTATCCCCCTCCTCCCACATGAATTAAGTCCATCTGACAAGTATTTATTGAGGACCAGCTAAGTGTTAGACACTATGATTTGTTCCAATTTTCATAAATATAATTGTCAGAATTGCATTCTTCAATAACAAGGATTATCTTTTTACTTTTTTGTACTCCCGTTTGGGTACAGTTTAGTATAATTCATTCAGTAAATTTAGGTATTACACTGTTGCCCTCTATTGTTGACATTCCAGTGGCAAAGCTAAGAATTAAATGGGTCATGTTACCAATGCTGCTAGTAATTTGAAGCAGAAAGTTGAGGCGTGGTGGTATTTGAGAATAGAAAAAAAAATTCCATCAGAACTATTAATGCTGATTTATTCTCTTTGGGTCTTGAGTTTAAAGGATGTTGGTCTCTGATATTTTTACTTTTCAGTAATATTTTACTTCTCAAAAGAAACAATACTGTATCTTTTGAGATTTAAAAACAAAGGTGTTGGTTTTCATTTTCTTTAAAATTATGTACAGAAATAAACTCAAAGGAAATTTTTAGTTAACTAATTTAAATATGACTTTTTTTTTTTTTTTTAAGCAAACTTGCTGCTGATGTAATTTTGAAAACTCTTGATTTGATGAACAGACTTAAACATTTAGTTCCTGGTATGGAAGTAAGCTTCTACAAAATCCTTCAGGTGAGTTTATATTCTTCAAATAATTGTAATTATTCATATGTAAATGCTTCCTAATATATGTTTTTGTTTTAAAATTCTTAATTTTTAGATTATTTTCTTAGAATTGGCATCAGAATAAAGCTTAAAGTTGTTAATTGTTTTAAGTAGCTATAATATTCTTAATACACAGTTATGTTACATTTTTGCAGAAACTGAATGTAAGTGCTCCTGATTCTAATGTACAGAATATTCATGATAGCGACAATTCTTAAGCCTTTTTCTTTTTTGTGTCG
The DNA here is from genome assembly GCF_000412655.1 of Myotis brandtii. NCBI lineage: Eukaryota > Metazoa > Chordata > Mammalia > Chiroptera > Vespertilionidae > Myotis > Myotis brandtii. The sequence goes on along the minus strand of NW_005353584.1, from coordinate 751,531 downwards.
TACTTCAGTTTTCTTCATTTATTTTTGTTGACGTTATGGTGATGAGGGGAGTGGTATTTGTTTGAGGGTTTGTTTTTAGTTTGAGTTGATGAGGTAGGATATTAAGGGGGTAGGGAGACATTTGGAAGAAAAGGACTTGATTATGAATGATAAGATTAGACAGGCTGTGCAGAAAATAGCTAACTCACAAATATAAATGATAGTAGCTGAATAAGAGCTCTAGATGTTTACCTTGGTATCCACAAAACCTGCTTTATAATAGATATTTAACAACAATGTGAGCATTAAGTTACTATAATAAGTTAACAGAGATGGTTCTCATATCTCTATAGACAGGGTAGAAGCCAAAACTGAAACCTTAGGCTGGGGCCACTTGTACACTGTAAGAGCATAATGCTTAAGAGACAGGGTACTTGTACACTTTAAGAGCATAATGCCTAAGAGACAGGGTTTAGTTATTGACTCCACTACTTATTAGTCACTGCAGACTTGAGCCAGTTATTTTGCCTCTCTGAGCTCCAGGTTCCTGACTACAAAATGCAAATAATGATCCCCCTCCATGGGAGCAATTATGGTAGGTTACCATGGGGATTACAAAGATAAAGTCCAGCTCTTATCATGGTTCTGTGGCATTAGATTATATTTGAATACCTATAAGACACTCAACATTGTACTAGTAAAATGTTGATTGTTATAAAGGATTCATGTTCTAATGTTTTTCTCAAACTGATTTTATGTTAGTTCTTAGGAGATTTTTTTCATAATAGATGGTTTGGGGCTTACAGTATTAATATAAAATATTTACTGACATGAAAGATTTATACTTTAACTATAATTGTTTTAATCACTAAATTAAAAAATTGAGTTCATTTGAATTTTACTTTAACTTCTTAATTTAATTTGCAAATGATTAGCCAGTTTTTCTTTTAAATGGTAGTTAGAAAAAGAAAATAATTTAAAACATTAGTCAGTTGTAGTCAGATGTTAAATTCCTCAAAATATTTAAGACATGATTTTCATAGGCAGTCAAAAACACTCAAAGTCTTTGCCAGATTTTTAAAGCTAATGTTAGTATTGATTGCCAAGACAATTATAACAAGGTAAAAACTAATAAATACATTCAAACATCAGATAGAAACACTTTAGACTTCACCTAAAATTATTTTATGATTTACTCTGATTATTCACCTTACTCTAAAAGACCTGACATTATTTATTCTTTCTGCCTCTTGTTTTCTGGTTTCTGATTTGCTTAGGATCCACGCCTGATAACTCCCTTGGCTTTTGCTTTAACATCAGATAATAGAGAACAAGTCCAGTCTGGATTGGGAATATTATTGGAAGCTGCTCCACTGCCAGATTTTCCTGCTTTAGTGTGAGTTGTCATCATTTGCAGTACATCTCTTGTAGTACTGGAATATCCTGCTGTGTTTCCTTAATAGGCCTCAATACAGCCAGGTTAGAAAATTAGTGAAATGAAGACTTCATTGTAACAGTAATTTTTCAAGTAATTAAAATTTGATTCCAACTGAAAAGACCAGGTATATGTATACTCAGGGAAAAGCTAGATCCAGATGGTTAAATATGTTATGCAGCTCCTGCCTCTCACCACTTCTTTTTAATGTAGTAGACTCGGACTAAGCTTACATCCTACCAGTTTAGTTCCTCCCTACAAAAAGCTTTTCCTTCTCAACTGTTTAAGTAAGTCTAAGCATCACTGTCATTGACCAAATCCGGGTCATTTGCCAAGGAGGGCACCTTGGCAAATGCCAAGGATTTAGATATGAGAACTACATGAACTGGAGGTTCGGAGTTAGGGAATGTGGGAGGTTGGAGGTAGGGGGTGAGAGGATTCCCGAAGAAAAGTTCTGTGCTTTTATCAGAAAGTGGAATCAATAATGGCCAGGCAGAATTATCCACTATACTCATTAATTTCAAACATTAAGAGAATATTTGCTATTAGGTTTGAAAAACAAACAAAATGTCTAGTAGGGTTATGCTTTAAAAAGTTGAGGTGCTTTGTATAAATGTATTTGCAAAAGTAGTTTGAATAAACTGAAGCAGTGGTAAGTAGGTAAGACGTTTGTACATGCGAGATGTCAGCAAACTAACCAGCAGACAGGAGCCTGTTTTTGTAAATAAAGTGTTACTGGGATAGGCCCATATCCACTCATTTTCATACTGTCTGTATTGTTTGTCTATATTCATGATATGACATCAGGGTTGGGCAGTTCTAACAAAGATTATATAGACCAGGAGTGAGGAACCTTTTTTCTCCCAAGGGCCATTTGATTTTTATAACATCATTCGAGGGACATACAAAATTATCAACATAAAATTAGCCTACTACACTTAATTAGCTCCCCCCTAATGCCTTTGGGGACCTTATATGGCCTGTAGGCCGGATGTTTTCCACTCCTGGATAGAACCTCAAGCCTAACATACTTACTGCCTTGTCCTTTAAGAAAAAGTTTGCTAACCTCTGCTATTTCTATTAACTGACTTAGCAAACTCATTTTTCAGAAGTAATTTAAATAGTCATATATTCAGAGAGGAAGAACTACGGAAAACAAGAGCTAGAGATCACTTAATCAAATTACCTTCTTATTTTTTTTAATCCTCACCCAAGGAATGAAGATATTTTTTCCATTGATTTTTAGAAAGAGTGGAAGGGATGGGGAAGAAGGAGAGAGAGAGAGAGAGAAACATTGATGTATTAGAGATACATCTATTGGTTACTTTCTGCAATCCTTCCGTCCACGAGCCAACACTCTAACCCCGTGGTCGGCAAACTGCGGCTCGCTAGCCACATGCGGCTCTTTGGCCCCTTGAGTGTGCCTCTTCCTAAGCCTTAGGAGTACCCTAATTAAGTTAATAACAATGTACCTACCTATATAGTTTAAGTTTAAAAAATTTGGCTCTCAAAAGAAATTTCAATCGTTCTACTGTTGATATTTGGCTCTGTTGACTAATGAGTTTGCTGACCACTGCTCTAACCATTCAGCAACTGGCCATGGCAAAAGTCCCTTAACTTTTTAAATATATATATGTGTGTGTGTGTGTGTGTGTGTGTGTGTGTATGTGTGTATATATATATTTTTTTTTCCAGGGAGGGGGAGAGAGAGATACATCAATGATGAGAGTTAATCAATCTGCTGCCTCCTGCATGCCCCCTAGTGGGGATAGAGTTCGCAACTCGGGCTTCTGACCTGACCTCCTAGTTCATGAGTCAACCCTCAACCTCTGAACTACACTGGCCAGGCTCCCTTCATTTTATAATAAATATTTTTTAAGAAACAAATGGACAAATAGGGAGCTTCTCAAGTCACGAGATAGAAATGGTGGTAGCCTGCTTGCTTCAGCTGTGGTAATCTGATATGAAGCAAAATCCCCACACTTCAGAATGGAAAGTTTCAGCATCACTGAAAGTGGGAGTTCATCTTCTGTATCTGTATATGTCGCCTTCCCACCATTTCACGTCTTGGCTGTCCTTGTCTTACTTGTGTTGTATAATTTTCTCTTTGGAAACTTTCAGGTGTCCATTTATATCTATTTATACCTTTGTTTACATTGCCTTAGACAGTTTAATAAGGTGAAATTATATGATGGATGGATGGTGGGTGGGTGTGTAGGTAGGTTTTTTTGGTGTGTGTAAATTTTATTTAAATATTTAACAGACATCCAGTAAGGGCCAGCTATGTGGCAGGTTCTCTCCTAGGCATTTCGGACATTGCAGTGAACTAGGGGGCCTTCTGTCATAATGTTTACATTCTAGTTGGGAGACAAGTAAGTTTTATAATGTGCAGATCATTATGAGTAGAGGGACCTCTATGAGGAAGGGAATTTAAAATGAGACCTGATGATAAGGAGGAACCAACACTATGCAGATCTGGTGGGACAAGTGTTCTACATAAAGCAGCAGCTTATAAAGGCTCTGAGACAGGAATAGACAGGGTAAATAGAAGGGGTGGAATGTAAGTCAAGTTTGTGAGAACATATACTGAGGGAGAAAGGGAAAGGGTGAAGACCATAGGTAAAGGCCAGGTGATGTGACCATACCAATGGTAACGATGTGCTCACCACTATCAATAATGTTGTACTTAATTTTTATAAATAAATTCACACTCACCAACTAGTTCTAGTGCCTCCAAACCAGACGTAGATTAGTTTTTATGAAGGGTTGTAAGTAGGAAAGAGTTTCCTCTAGCAAATTTAGATATTTCCCAAAATCCCACTTCATCATAGATTCCAAGATTATTTCAAAAATATTTGAAGACTTATATTCCCAAAAAGACCTATTCTAAAAGATTCCCCAATTCTGTACTAACTCTGTCTTTTGCTCTATTTTTATGTAATTATTTCTTATTCTTTTTGGTTCTCATTCAGACTTGGAGAAAGTATAGCAGCAAACAATGCCTATAGACAACAGGAAACAGAACATATGCCCAGGAGAATGCCTTTGCAATCATTAAATCATAATTTTCCAACATCAGTAAAATGTTCAACTCCTCCAGTTTTGAAAGATAAAATTCCTGGATTGAACATTGAGGACTTAATAGAGAAACTTCAGTCTGGAGTGGTGGTGAGTGATAAACAACATTATAAATGGGATTCTGCTTGCTACATATCAATGAATATCAGCCCTGATTATAACAACTTTAGATGTAGATTTGATTGATGAAACTGTTTAATATAAAAAGTATCAATATTCTGGAAATTTTGGAAATAAGAAAAAATCAGCCATAAAAATCCTGTATTTTAACACAGCTATCATATATCCCTACTGTTTCCCAGCCAGCCCACCCTTTCCACATCCTCAGATTAAGAAATATGTTTTAAATTCCCACAAGCATTCTAAATTTTACCCAGATATTCTCAGGCAATAGCCAGTTTAGTGAAATGTTTTGTGAATTGCCTGATATGACATTCTTTTTTTTTTTTTACTTGTTACTTATTAAGTTTTATTGATTCCATTTTTTAGTAGGCATTTTTTTTATTTTGTCAGATGTTAAAATTTTCTGATTTTTGATTCAATTGTATTAAAATTTAGGTAAAGGATCAGATTAATGATGTGAGACTATCTGACATAATAGATGTATATGAGATGAAACTGTCTACATTAGCTGTGAGTACAATCTTATTTTAACTACGTGTAACAATTAAGCTTTAATGGATGTATTCCAGTAAATGATGAAGATTAATGCAATTTTTTTTTGTAGTCCAAAGACAGCAGGCTACAAGATCTCTTGGAAGCAAAAGCTCTAGCCCTTGCACAGGCTGATAGACTGATTGCTCAATATCGCTGTCAAAGAACTCAAGCAGAGACAGAGGTGTGTATAATATAAAGTCTCATCTGAGGAGTAGAAAAATAAATGAAGTAAAGCATGTACAAAATATTAGCTATATCTTTGTTGCTCTGATTGAAATAAATTGTCCTTTGCATTTCACATAACTATTCCCTCTGTCTTGAAACCCTTTTACCTTTCATTTTGATTACACCAGTATCTTCTGATTTTCTTTCTAATTAATGGATGTATTTTTTAAAAATTCTCACCCAAGGTTATTTTGCCATTGCTCTTTAGAGAGAATGGGAGAGAGGGAAAGGGAGAGAGAGAGGAAATGAGAGAGAGAGAAAAAGAAAACATCAATGTGTGAGAGACATCTTGATTGGTTGCCTCCTGCACATGTGGACAACTGGGGGCCAGGATCAAACCTGCAACTCAGGTACATACCCTCAACTAGGACTAGAACCTGCAACCCTTCAGTGTGAGGACCAACACTCTAACCACTGAGCAATATAGGCCTAGGCTGGATATTTCTTTTTATTATTACTTTTTAATTACAGTTGACATACAATATTATATTAGTTTTAAACGTACAACATAGTGATTAGACATTTATATACCCTACAAGATGGATAACCTGATGAGTCTAGTATCCATCTAATACCATATATAGTTATTATATTATTAACTACTAGAGGCCCAGTGCATGAAATTTGTGAACTCAGGGGGGGTCCCTCAGCCCAGCCTGCACCCTCTCGTAATCCAGGAGCCCTCAGGGATGTCCAACTGTCATGGAGATGGGAGAGGCTCCTGCCACCACTGCTCTGCTCGCAAGCCCTGAGCCCAGCTTCTGGCACACTGACTGACCACCAGAGGGCAGCTCCTGCACTGAGCATCTGCCCCCTGGTGGTCAGTGCACATCATAGCGACCAGTCGTTTTATATATTAGCCTTTTATTATATAGGATATTACCTATTCTGTACTTTATACCCCTGTGACTATTTTTATAGCCGCCAATTTCTACTTAATTCCTTCAACTCCCCTCCCATATGGCAACCATCAGTTTGTTCTCTGTATTTTTGAATTTGCTTCTGTTTTGTTTATTTTGTTCTATATCCTTTATGAGACCCTAAATGTTGAGTTATCTAAGCCCTTCGCCCTCCTTTTTTAATTTATGTATAGTTGGCATACAGTGTTATTTTAGTTTCAGGTATACAATACAGTGATTCAATATTTATAAACCTTATGATGTGATCACTACAAGAAGTCTAGTAACCATCTGTCACCATGCAAAGTAACACAAATCAAAACCAGAGTGCGATACATCAAAAAGTCAACATATGACAAGTGTTATCAAGGACGTGGAAGAAAGGGAACACTCATATACTGTTGGTGGGAGTGTAAATTGGTGCAGCCATTATCAAAAACAGTTTGGAGCCCTGGCTGGTGTGACTCATTTGGTTAGAGTATCATCCATACACCTAAAGGTTGTGGGTTTGATTGCCAGTCAGGGCACATACCTAGGTTGCGGGTTCAATCCCCGATTGGGACACTGAATCAATGTCTCTCTCTCTCTCTTCTTTTCTCTCTCTTAAAATCAATAAAAAACATATCTTTGGGTGAGGATAAACAAACATACAATATGGAAATTCTTCAAAAACCTGAAAATAGAACAACCATATGACCCAGCAATTCTATTGCTTGATATTTTCCTTTTCCCCTTTTTAAGTGGTCCATGATTTCAACCTATACCAGAATGCCTATGCCCCCAAATGTATATGTAGTGTCCTTTTTCTTTTTTTAAAAAATATTTTGTTGATTTTTTTACAGAGAGGAAGGGAAAGGATAGAGAGATGCATCGATGAGAGAGAAACCTCGATCAGCTGCCTCCTGCACACCCCCTACTGGGGATGTGCCCGCAACCAAGGTACATGCCCTTGACCAGAATCGAACCTGGGACCCTTCAGTCCGCAGGCCGACCGACGCTCTATCCACTGAGCCAAACCTGTCAGGGCTAGTGTCCTTTTTCTTATGTACTAAATGTCTCCTTGTATTAGCTTCATTTAAATATGTATCAAATACTGCAAACTCAACATAACCAATACTCAAGTCATCACTCTCCCTTTTTAAAATGTGTTCTTTTGTTCTGGTCAGGTGGCTCAGTCAGAGCATTGTCCTGTATACCAAAAGTTTGTAGGTTTGATTCCCAGTTAGGGCACATTCCTGGTCAATGTGCTATGGGAGGCAATTGCTCGATGTTTCTCTCTGACATAGATATTTCTCTCTCTCTAAAAATGAATTTCTTATATATTCATTCCTCCAGTATTCTTACAGTTTTGCAAACAAGAAAAATGGAAATCACAATTTACCTTCTGCAATTAGTCATTTACCACTGCCAGTTGATATTGCTTAAATATTATTTTTTCTGTCTTTTGTCTGTGTTCTTCCCACTATTTGCCACGAACCTTTTCATTTTTCATATGAATCACAACAGTGTGTCTAATTAGGCTTCTTACCTTCAGTCTACTGCCCTCTTTTCAGCCATCTACTACTTACAGCAGAATTCATCTTCCTTTTATATTTGATTCTACCATCCATTCTTCCCCCACAGTGATCCCTGAGGGTATAATCTGATTCCATCACTCCTGTGCTGAACATACTACAGTGCAAGCATGTCAAACTCAAAGGCTAACACAGGACAAATAAACAAGGTTTAAGTTTATGTGGGCTGCAAAAAAACAAAAAGCTTCAATTTTCATAGAAACGTAGGTTTATTTCAATAGAGACATGCTGAATACAAAGGGCTAAAATAAATGAGTAATCATTAACATAAAATAATAGAACATTTTAATAAAAATTACATTTTTTCTTGAACATTAACTTACCAGACACTGAATAACTATACAAATTAATAAGTGTAACGCAAATAAGCCTATTTTTCTTGTTCTCTGAAAGCAAAATATTTCCTGTTGCACACACCAAACAAGTCAGTACAAGATTAATGACGTGGCAATCAGCTGCTGAAATATTTGTGTAGTATTAGTGGAGAAAAATGGTGCACCTGTGCATAAAGCACATAAGGGAAATGGATGCAGCACGATTATAGTAATCAGTCTTTAGCAAATGTTGTAGTTCGTTATTAATAATTATGTATAACAGGATATTGTAAAAATTTAAGTTATGAAATTTTTATTAAGATGTTTCTTACATACCGTTATATTGGCTGGGCTGCAAAAATATTCCTTGTGGGCCGTGAGTTTGACATGCTTGCTTTAGTGGATTACCTTTGGCTCAGAGAGCATTTAAATCCCTTAGTTTGTCATGTTAGGATTCTAACCACTTCTCACTGCACACCTTGCATTTCTGTGCATTCTCTGCAGTCAGCCATATTAGATTACTTTGCTGTTTCTGGGGCTTGACAGTCTTAGGTTTCCCTGACCTTGCACTTACTCTTCCATGTCTAGAACACCATTTCCTCTCCAACTCTTAGTAATCCTTCAGATTTTAGTTTAAATATCTCCATTTCCCAGGAAGCTACTCTGGTCTTCTCCTTCCCACACATGTTTAGTGATCCTTCCTCTATACATCTCACACTATCTGAAATTTATATGACCTCATCCCTACCCTTGATGTCAGAGACTGTTTCTGTATCTAATGGGCCCTAGCACAGTACTTGGCACTTAGTAGGTGCTGAGGAAGTTTGGCGTTGTGCTGTGTATGTACACTGAGTGGCCAGATTATTACGACCACCCCATCAGTACAATGAAGTGAATTAGTTATGCAAATAATAATAATAATAAAACCTTGAGAGTATTTGCTTAGGAAGTTTTCAATATTCATTATTTTTGGAAGTGTCAATGAAGTACTGATGGGGTGGTCATAATAATCTGGCCAGTCATAATAATCTGGCCACTCAGTGTATATGTAAATAATGAATACATTATGGGTGAGACCTTAGTGCAATAATATGAAAATCTCAGTAGATAGAAATCGAATTTAGATAATGTAATATCACTTGTAATGAATTATAATAAAGTCTTTTGATTTTTGAAAGAGGCATTAAAATCAGTGTCAAGTACCATACCTTTTAAAACTTTTCCAAGTAAAGATATTCTAAAAAATATAAATAAATATAACCATATTTTTTATTATTTTATCATGGATTTATTTTTCTTGACTGATGATGGTATATTGAGTTTTTCATAAATTCCAATAAAGAAAATTAGTGATATTAAAATCATTTTTTCTCTCTCTTCTCATAGCACATTCTTATATCCTGTCTGTTGCACGTGACTTGAATTTACTGGAAAATTTAGTGTTTTTCTTATTTTACTGAAAAGGTTTTTTGTAAAAATAACACTAAATAATTGAGTATTACTGCTTTACAGACTTTGTCCTGAAAGCAGAGAATGGCTTAGGTTTTTATTTGTCACTTCAAAATAAGTAGTATTTTTTTGGACCAAAGAAGGGGGAAAGTATATTTCTTATTCTAGTTACTTTTCTGCTTTGATGTTCTTTTTTCTTTAATTTTTTTTGTCACAATTACTTTCACAATGAATCTGTGTTGTGCCGCTGATTATGCTAACTTAATTTTAAATGTTTGCTTAAGCATCTGTAACATGGTTAAGATCATTTTCTCAATTCTTGCCCGAATTGCAAAAACTGAGCTGTGCAAACTTTGTGATTCAGTGTTGTCAACTAGCCCAGGAACTATACCCTTTTCATTGAGTACTATATGTAGAGCTGCCTTCATCCTATATAATAAAAGGGTAATATGCAAATTGATCGAACGGCAGAATGACCGGTCACTATGATGTGCACTGACCACCAGGGGGCAGACGCTCACCGCAGGAGCTGCCCCCTGGTGGTCAGTGTGCTCCCATAGGGGGAGCATCGCTCAGCCACAGCCAGGCTGATGGCGGGCAATCACAGTGGCCCACCTCCGTGGCAGCGCTAAGGATGTCCTAGTGCGGCTTAGGCCCACTCCCCGCAGGTAGCAGGTCTAAGCCGCAGTCATACATCCCCTGAGGGCTCCCAGACTGTGAAAGGGCACAGGCCAGGCTGAGGGCCTCCCTGTCTGTTGCACATGACTTGAATT
>NW_005353584.1:738083-740664 GCF_000412655.1 Myotis brandtii | reverse complement strand
TATAATCCAATAGATGCTAGCGCCTATTAGATATTTGGTAAATCTTTTAAATTGTAAAAACAGCATGTTTAAGTAATGATAGTGGGAAAGTCTCTATTCCATCTTCTTGAAGGCACGGACACTTGCTGGTATGTTGAGAGAAGTTGAAAGAAAAAATGAAGAGCTTGGTGCGTTGCTGAAGTCACAGCAGGCTGAATCAGAAAGAGCCCAGAGTGACATAGAGCATCTCTTTCAACATAATAGGAAGTTACAATCTGTGGCTGAAGAACATGAAATACTGACAAAATCCTACATGGAACTTCTTCAGAGGTAAATTTATAAATGTTTCTGTTTAAGATTAGAATCTATAATGAACACATAGCACTTCTTTCCTGTGGTCCTAAAATCTGTTTATAAATATTTATATCCTATATAATAAGAGCCTAGTATGCTAAGTGTCCGGTCGTCTGGTGACCGGTCAACTGTTCAACCAATCAAAGCATAATATGCTAATGATATGCTAAGGCCACTCAACCGCTCATTATGATGTGCATTGACCACCAGGGGGCAGACAGTCGACCAGTTACTATGATGTGCACTGACCAACTGGGAGCAGACGCTCCAACCGGTAGGTTAGCTTGTTGCTGGGGTCTGGCCGATCGGGACTGAGCGAGATAGGCCGGACATGCCCTGGAGCTCTCCAGCGGTCCCTCCCTGGTTCTGATTGTGCACCGGTGGGGTCCCTCTGCCTGGCCTGTGCGCTCTCAATCCGGGACCCCTTGGGGGATGTCAGAGAGCTGGTTTCGGCCCGATCCTGCAGGCCATTTCCCTCGGGAGGGCGCCAAACGCAGAGCACACTGCTAGAGAGTGCTGCTGTGGCAACGTGAGCCTCTCCCGATTGGGATTGATTGAGCGTGAGCCCGGGGCAGGTGCAGTGGGGCCAGGATGAGCAGGAGCAGCAGGTAGGAGCTACAGGCAGCGTTGGGCTGCGGGTTTTGGCCTGATCCTCACAGACCATCCCAAGGGACCCCACCCATGCACAAATTCGTGCACCAGGCCGCTAGTATTCTAATAATACCATAAGGTAAGTAGTTAGCAAGAAACTTAGTGAAATGAAATATTGCTTAAACATACTCAGTATTAAAGTTGGAAACAGAATACGGTCTTTTTATTTCTTTCCAGTTGACTCTACTTCTTTTCATTTGTTCATCAGTCATCTGGGATGTTAGCATTACAAGGACAAGTTTTGTCTATTTTGTTCACTGAGAGATCCCTAGAGCCTAGAATAGAGCTTGGTACATAGTTAGACACTCTATAAGTAATTGTTGAATGACCTAAGTTGTCACAATTTATATTAGGTTTAACCATATAACCCCCTTCTGGGGATGTGCCCGCAACCAAGGTACATGCCCTCGACCGGAACCGAACCTGGGACCCTTCAGTCCGCAGGCCGCGCTCTATCCCACTGAGCCAAACCGGTTTCGGCGATCTGTAAATTCTTATTCAGTATTTATCCTTGATGCCATTGAATACAGTTTACTTATATGTTACTATATCTGTATAATACATTCTTAAAGGTGAGTTGCTGGGTTAAAGGGTATGTGTTTTTAAATTTTTGATATATTACCAAGTAATATATCAAAAGGTATAGCCTTCCCTCCAAGAAGGCTATACCAATTTATACACCCACTAACAAACTATAAGATTAATTGTTTTTCTCTCCCTTGTAAAGTGTTTTTGTCTATTAGGCCAGTCTTAAATCTTTTGAATTATAAGGAAGACCAAGAGCACTATGTATTTTCTACTAAACAATACAAATAAAAACACTGATTAACTTGTTCCTTGTTTTACTATATATTTCAAGATTGGTTAAAATTTGAAAATTTTCTAGTGTTCTGTGCTGTTAATCTATACTAATAAAAGGGTAATTTGCTAATTAGACCGGGAGACCTTCCGGACAAAGCCATGGTGGCGGGGCAGAGGCAGTTAGAGGCGATCAGGCCAGGAGGGGAGGGCAGTTGGGTTTGATCCTGCCAGCGGGGGGCACAGTTGGGGGCGAGCAGGCCAATGCGGGGTGGGGAACAGTTGAGGGCTAGCAGGCCAGCAGACAGAGTGGTTAGGGGCGATCAGGTAGGTGATCAATTAGGAGCAGATACAGGTAGGCAGGTAGGTGAGCAATTAGGAGCCAGCGGTCCTGGATTGCCAGAGGGATGTCAGACTGCTGGTTTAGGCTCAATCCCTCATCCCCCGATGGGTCCCAGATTGGAGAGGGTACAGGTCAGGCTGAGGGACATCCCTCCCATCATGGGGTTGTTGGGCTGCTCACCTCCAAGTGCAATTTCATGCACTGGGCCACTAGTATGTATATATATATGAAATGCAATGTTCCCTGCTTCCCTTTCTGTCCCTGCTCAGGGCACTTGGTCCCATGTCTGTAAGAACAATTTCCATGGATGTGGCCTGTTCCAGCCCATCCCTGCATCCTTGCCACACCAGGGCCCTGTCTGAAGCCAGCCCAGCAGCTCCATCCTTGGCCCTCCACTGCCTTCCGTTGTATCTGCTGCCTCGTCTAGAGCTCCAGGGGACAGGGACCCCGCCCACC
>NW_005353584.1:731235-736969 GCF_000412655.1 Myotis brandtii | reverse complement strand
TGTGGCCGAAACCGGTTTGGCTCAGTGGATAGAGCGTCGGCCTGCGGACTGAAGGGTCCTAGGTTCGATTCCGGTCAAGGGCATGTACCTGGGTTGCGGGCACATCCCCAGTGGGAGATGTGCAGGAGGCAGCTGATCGATGTTTCTCTCCCGTTGATGTTTCTAACTATCTATCTCTCTCCCTTCCTCTCTGTAAAAAATCAATAAAATATATCTAAAAATATATATATCTTTAATTTATAGTTTGGTAGTCAGAATGTCTCCTTTCTTGTTAGCTTTGCAAACAGTTATTTGAAATACAGTCGTTTGACCCAATCCTAACATTATTTTTCCCACTTCAAACATTTCAAAGGTTTGAGGATCAAGACATGCCAGGCAATTCCTCTGGAATGGCTGCCCTAGCTCTATTTAAAAATGGCTCCACTTATGTCAGCTTTTCACACTCAAGATAGTTAAGGTGTCACAGTATCACTTCACTCTTTGTTTACCTTGCAGGTAAAATAAGCAGGACTATTAGATGCAGAGCTTTATTTATTTATTTTTTTTGAACATCTCTGAATTTCTTTTTTTTAAAAATATATTTTATTGATTTTCTACAGAGAGGAAGGGAGAGGGACAGAGAGTTAGAGACATCAATGAGAGAAAAACATTGATCAGCTGCCTCCTACACACCTCCCATTGGGGATGTGCCCACAGCAAGGTACATGCTCTTGACTGGAATCGAACCTGGGACCTTTCGGTCTGCAGGCCGATGCTCTATTCACTGAGCCAAACCGGTTAGGGCATAGATACAGAGCTTTAAAGAGACAAGAGAAATTTAGAATCTTCAACTACTTTATTTATTAATTTGACATTTTTAATTAAACATGTAATATGCCCAACAGGCTAGCAGTGATAGACTTTTACAGAAGTTGTTTCACTTTCTGGATGTAACTATAAAGATAGCTGTATGTATCTTATAGGAAATTATGTAATGCAGTAACATCTATAAAATAAAGCTCTATATTTATAAATATGAAGTTAATGCCCCACACATTTCCATTTCACAGTAATTTTTACCACCTCAGTCAGCCAAAGCACATCTTTACTGTCTTTTACTAGAGTTAATCCAACTCTGTTTATGTCCTGCTTATTCATAACATGCCTCCTCTCACCTGTAGTGTATAGAATTTGGTTAGAAGAAAAAATAAACAACTGAGTTTCTTTTCTTCATTATATGTTTTCTTCCATAAAAATATCACTCATCTCATTTTCTTTTCAGGAATGAAACTACTGAAAAGAAGAATAAAGAGTTGCAGATCACATGTGATTCTCTGAAGAAACAAATTGAGACAGTGAAAAAGTTGAATGAGTCACTCAAGCAACAAAATGAAAAGTAAAATCTTTAGTTCTTCTAATTATTTTGTAATTTTCAAAAACATACAGAACATTGTTTTTTGCAGCTAAATTAATAGAATCTTAACTTATTTTAGATATAAAACATGTATGGCAGAATTTAAGGATAATTGCTATTAGGAATTTTCTCTTAAACTACTTGAGAAAAAGAAATGATAGTGGTTCATTGATGATTTCTTCTATTTTTTTTTATAACTTCAGAACTGTTGCCCAATTAATAGAAATAGAAGAACAGAGAAAAGAAGTACAGAACCAACTAGTAGACAGAGAATGTAAACTAGCAAGTAAGTAGCTTTTTATGTAACAAATTGCATGTATGTTAACATTTTTTGTTGGAAGATAATCAAAACATGAGGGGTTTTTATTTTGGTTTTTCATTAGTTTCTACATCCCTCGTTTTTCAAAATCTTAAATCACATCCTAAACAGCTCTCCTTTTATTTCCATAATATTTCTTGCAATTTAGTTAAATTGATTTTTAAAACTGGAAATTACAGGAAATAACAGCAGGTGGCAGTGCTTGGTAACTTTTAGTTACTAGTTTCTTAATGATATCTCTGAAGTGATCCACAAAAACAGTTTTGTACTAACTCACTTGTCTTAGAGCACAAACATCATCTACCTATATAATTTTTCCTAGTTTTCTCTCTTCTTTTCTCTTATAACCCTTAAGCTCTGAGGATTCTCCTTCCCTCATTACTATATTATATTATCTTTAGAACAGAGGAAGAGGTAAAGACATGGAGATTTGGTATTTTTCCAAATAATACTGGTACAGAGGAAGAGTTACTTGGTATTTTCTGTTCGTCAAATACTGTAAAACTTTATTTCCAGCAAGGTATTTCTTTGTCTTTCTAGTTGCCTTTTTTTGTTGTTCTTATGACATAATAGCTCTGAAAGCTTTTCAAGGTAAGTCAGTATAGCTGACTGTTTATTTGTTTTAAGACTTGCAACAAAAAACAAAAGTACAAGAAGAAAAAATTAAAGTCTTACAAAAAGAAAGGGAAGATAAGGAAGAAACCATTGATATCCTTAGAAAAGAAGTAAGCAGATCGGAACATATAAGAAAAGAATTGAGCATTAAGGTAAGAATCTGTTAAGTTTTCCTTTACACTAAAATGAAAACGTCTTAATTTGTGAAAAAGGTGAATTTAGATAAATTAATATTCTGTTTCTTGAGTATAGTTTTGTTTTGAAGATAGTAGGATCTTAAAATGGCTTGACAGTTGTTTATTATGAGAACTCTCTCACAATGTGAAAATGTGTATTTCCTGAAATAATCACACATTTATTAAATGTATACTATTTGCCAGCACTTACTGCTGTTAAGCAGGCAAGGAATACAGAAGAGGGTTCCTAGTTCTTTACATCACATACAGGTAGCTGTGTATAGGAACATAGCCGCCTCTTCCTGCTTATAGAGATGGTAATAATAACAGTAGTTCATATTTGTTTAGAACATTATAAATTTGCAAAGGACTCTTTGAAACATTTGTCTTAATCCTCCTCACTTTCACAAACATTAATATATAAGTTAATAATTACTTTCAACCTACGAATGAAACTGAGTCTAGGGTTAAGTTATAGACTCAAGGACAGTCACATAGCTAATAGTAAACTTTATAACAGTCCATTGCTGTTTCTCCATTATGATTGCTTAGTGTGGTAGCTATGAACAGTGCTTTCTGGTCCATCTATGACTAGGAAGATGAGAACAAACCAGTATTAAAAGACTGTTTGAACAACTAAGAGCATAAGTGACATAAGAGACATAAGATCCCATGCTACATTTACAGATTTCCTGGTTCTGCTTTAATGTGGTTATTTTAATAGTAATTCTAAATAGTAATATGTACTATTTTCTGCAAAATTTCAGTTGCTAGCATTGACTTAAAAAGACAAATTGAATGTGTCTTCCCAATTTATTGTGTATTGTTTAATGATTACTTACCTTAAAATAACCATATAACTTAGTTGACTAAAATATGTATATATATTTATAATGTGTCATTTGAAATGGTTGTTTTACAAATGAAAAATAAGAACATCTTAAAATATCTGTGTGAAGAGAAAAATGCGAAATTGTTTTTCTTTGTCTCCCCCGCCCCGCACCCCACCTCCCAATTTCTTAGGCTTCCTCACTAGAGGTTCAGAAGTCCCAATTAGAAGGTCGTTTGGAAGAGAAAGAGTCACAAGTGAAACTTCAGCAAGAGGAGCTGAACAAACACTCTCATATGATAGCAATGATCCACAGTTTAAGTGGTGGAAAAATAAATCCAGAAACTGTGAATCTCAGTTTATAGACATTATGTATTTATCTCCTGGTGGACATGGGGTGGAGGAGATAATTTCTGACTCCACCAAAAAAATAGCACATTATTAGCTAATTATTAATTTAGTAAAGAAACTGAACTGATACATGGTTTTATTTGGTCTTAAAGTTTTACTTCCTTTTTTTTTACTTTTATTGCATAGAGTTTTCTTTGATTCTTAAATTAGAATATTATTCTTACCCTCCATTATTGTCTTTTCTAAGATTTTTCTTTTGTTGCTTCCCACTCTCTTCTCCTTATTTAATTTAGTCTTATTTGTGATTATGTAGATTTTAAAAATCAAACTTGCTTGATATAACAATCCTAAAGATTAATAAATTGAAAATGTGATTAGTAAAAAGAGAAAAGGCATGATACAGCCAGAGAACTCTTTCTCTAAAGTAACACAAGAGAAAATATCAGTGAATTTAATATAATTTTATTACTACATTTAAAATGCACAGATAGCCTTAGCTGGTTTGGATGGAGCATCAGCATGCAGGTTCGATTTCAGTCAAGGGTACATGCTTGGGTTGTGGGCTTGATCCCCAGTAGGGGGCATGCAGGAGGCAGCCGATCAATGATTCTCATCATTGATGTTTCTATCTCTCCCTCTTCTTTACTACCTGAAATCAATAAAACATATATCTTTAAAAATTAAAAAATAAAGTGCACTAAGATATATGGTATAAGTTCTAAATTAAAAAAAATTCAATGAATATAAAAGGAATAATGTATAAAAATTAGAAAGTAGTTGATCTGTAAAAATGACTGTCATTTGTCACATATAAAACAATTACCTTGCAGAATTATTTATGAAATAGCTTTAGTCTTACTCTTTAAAATGTTGTATGTTGGCCTTCCCATCTCATTTCAATCAATTATGAATTTAAGATTCATGTTGTATAACTTGGATTCTATTCTTGCTACATATTCAGAAATTTATTTATTGTTAGTTCTGATGTGAATTTTAAAGTGTAAGTTAAATATCCTTCATGTTTCTCTTTAATACAAGGGAATTTTTCAGTACTCTTCATTTGAATCAAATGTTCTAAATAGTGTTTAAGAAGAGACTTTATATCAATATTTTGGTTAAATTTATTGCTACATTTATAACTATTAATTTTACTTGCTTTTTTCACTATTTATGTCTATTTAACTTAGGTAAACTTAATTTACTTTTCTATTTTTCAATTATAGTATATCTGAATTTATGTTTAGAAATTAAACATTTTTGTAATTTGTTAATTATATTAAACTAGTATCCCGGTGATGGATTCGTGCACATTGAAAGGAAATTAATTAGAAGAAATATTTTAATATCACTATTTGCGTCTTGCTAATGAAAAGAAAATAGGATTCTACTGAGTCTCCTATCTAACTACGCCAGGACTTCTGTGATGATCAAATGAGATGAGGCATGGGAAAACACTTCAAAAACATTTGGTTAAACTGTAAAATGTTTGCACCTGGCTATAAAGCAAGTTAGGGTCCTGGGCTGAAAAAACTCCAAGGATGCTAGTTGCTAGGGTGAGGAAGCCGGGCATTGCTACGTCACGTCATTACCTGGCACCCACAGCCACCATTTCTGGGCTAGGCTGGGCCATGGGCTGCATTTTGAGCCATGGGGTCTTGGCAGCATTGGTTGCAATTTGGTGGGGTGTCACTCCAGGGTGGTGGCAGTGCCAGGGTCCCACCTAGGGGAAGCCATGTGTTGCTTGTTGGCGCCGGGTTCACAGTGCCATTTATTTGTAAATGGCCAGTGCGTGTCACAGCAGCTCCTGCATTGAGTGCCCCTGGTGGTCAGTGCATGTCATAGCTACTGGTCGGATGAACACTTAGCCTTTTATATCTATACTAGAGGCCTGTTGCACGAAAAGATTCATGCAATAAGCCGTCCCTTCCCCTGACTGCCAGCAACGGTTTTCCTCTGGCACCCGGGACCCAGCCAGAGCCGCCTTCAAGCCTTTGCTGCCCCACCTTGCCACCCCGGGTCAGGTCGCACACAGGACGCCTGGGAGGGCCGGC
>NW_005353584.1:720231-730390 GCF_000412655.1 Myotis brandtii | reverse complement strand
GTGGGGACCCTCACCCCATGGAGGTTTGGCCAGCCTGGGTGAGGGGCTGATGGCTGTTTTCAGGCTGGCCAAACCCCCTTTAGGGTTGGGGGTCCCCACTGGGGTGCCTGGCCAGTCTGGGTGAGGGGCTGAGGGCCGTTTTCAGGCTGGCCAAGCACCCTGGCAACGGAAGCTCCCAGCCTCTCCTCTTTTACTTTTCTTTTTTTATTCTGGGATTTATTTACCTTCTATAATTGAAACTTTGTTGCCTTCAGTGGAGCTCAGAACCAGCCGCACAGGCAAGAAGCTTGGCTTCCTCCATCACTGGAGCAACCAAGCCTCCTGCTCGCTCCAGCTCCGTGGCCACAGCTGGCTGAAAGCAGGTATCTGGGGTTTATTTATCTTCTATAATTGAAACTTTGTTGCCTTCAGTGGAGCTCAGAACCAGCCGCACAGGCAAGAAGCTTGGCTTCCTCCATCACTGGAGCAACCAATCCTCCTGCTCGCTCCAGCTCTGTGGCTGCCGGCCGCCATCTTGGTTGGGTTAATTTACAGATAGTCGCTCTGATTGGCTGGTGAGTGTGGCTTAAGGCGTAGCAAAGGTACGGTCAATTTGCATGTTTGTCTTTTATTAGATTAGATCTATATGTGTGTGTGTGTGTGTGTGTGTGTGTATACATGTATATATATATATGTGTATGTATGTATATGTATATATATATGCTAAGTGTCCGACCGGTAGCTATGGGCGCCGGGTAATTACGTCACGTAGCAACGCCTACCTTCCTCTCCCTAGCGACTAGCCTCCTTGGAGTTTCTTCAGCCCAGGAACACAACTTGCTTTATAGCCAGGTGCAAACATTTTACACTTTAACCAAATGTCTATGAAGCATTTTCCCATGCCTCATCTCATTTGATCCTCACCGAAGTCCTGGAGTAGGTAGATAGGAGACTCGGTGGAATCTTATTTTCTTTTCATTCGCTGGGAATCGGAGATTTAGAAGGAAAACGAAGATTTAGAAAGCTTAGAAACTGGACCCAACTAAAGAGAAGTAAGAAATGGTGGACCTTGAAAATGACTTCAGGTTTTCTCACTGTGCAAAATATAAGTCAAACACTGCTGCAGTTAAATATTTTACCCTCGGTTCTCCCTGAGTGATCTACAATAATAATCTGCTTCATGTTGATATTTACTGCTGTGTTGCTGACAATTACCTGAAAGAGGAGTTGGGGTGCTTAACTGGGCTGGAAAAAGTTTAGCTAAATCAGAAAGCAGGTCTAATTAAGCAAGTATATTCTATATCTGTAAAAAGCTAAGTTGACTTACACCTGCACGATACATATAAAGCTCTCACTGGCGCCAATCGCACACATGTGTTTCGAACTATCATTGTTGATCCATTGTTGATCGTGAATTTAGTTGACACTTCTTTATAGAGAAAGGGTGAATAGCGATATTAAAAATATTTCTTCTAATTAATTTCCTTTCAATGTGCATGAATCCATGCACCGGGCCACTAGTATATAGATAATATCAAACTATAATGGTTTTTTAATATAGCTGTACGCATTTGTTCAGTTATGCAAATTTTTAAAAAGAGCATTGTGCAAAGTAGCAATTTAAAATTGCTACTTGTTTAGGAGTACATTCTATTTGTGCAACTGCATGCATTTTCAATTTAATATGAAAAATGTTTAAATGGATACATATGACTGAAGAACAAAAGGCTCTGTAAAATAAAAAACAAAAAGTTTTATAAAATAAGTAAACAAAGAAAAAGCTCTAAGGAAAACCAAACTAGCTTTATAATTTAGACACTGAGCCTTGCCCAGTGCTGCCCAGCAGAACTCTTTGTGATGATGGGAATGTTCTACTACACTACTTAGAACAGTGATGGCAAACCTATTACGTGTCAGAGGTTACACGCAAACTCATTTTTTTGGTTGATTTTTCTTTGTTAAATGGCATTTAAATATATAAAATAAATATCAAAAATATAAATCTTTGTTTTACTATGGTTGCAAATATCAAAAAATTTCTATATGTGACACAGCACCAGAGTTAAGTTAGGGTTTTTCAAAACGCTGACACACTGAGCTCAAAAGGTTCGCCATCACTGACTTAGAATCATAGCTTTTAGACACATGTGACTATTTAGCACTTAAAATGTTGCTAATGTCACCTAAGGATTGAATTTTTAATATTATTGAATTTTCTTTAATTTTTATTGCCATCCTACTAGACAGTGCAGATCTAGTCGATCCATGCAAGTTTGCATTTATTTAAACCACTCAATTTGCCTGTTCTTGAAGACCTACATAGACAGAGCCGCCATATATTTTTTAGCAGGCTTTTATTAATGCAACAATTTTAAGCTGTTATTCCTAATCTCGTCTGTCGGAGAGGAAAAGTGTACTTCAGTTTTAAAGGTGAGTACTTATCATCATCCTTGTTCACTTTTCCTGTTTTTCCTAGTCTTTCTGTCTCTTGTTGCATCTTTTACATTGTTCCTATTGTTTTTCTTAACTTTAGTAAGTTCGCTACTTTTTTTATTTTTGTTTTTTGGTTCTGTATTTCCCAGATTTAAAACACGAAACACTCAAAGTGTATGCATGTATTTTTTTCTTTAAATTTTTTCTTATTTTAAGCGAGTTTGAGCCACTATCACAGAGGTTGGCAAATGATTTGTGTGTGTGTGTGTGTGTGTGTGTGTCCATTTCCTAATGGAGAAAACAAAACTAAGTAAATGCACCATTATTAGAATTACTCAAAGCTCTGAAATTTTGCTGTGAAGAATTTTTATTCAAGTGTACATTAACACGGTTCCTTTTACGATTTATATTTGCTGCTTGAACAAATGTAAAATATAGACTTGTCAGGTTTGTAACTTAATTCCTTTTTAGGAATCTGAAAACATTTTCTGTATAGGGCCAGATAGTAAATATCTTAGGCTTTGTGAAACATACACTATCGCACCAACTGCTCAGCACTCCCACTTGTAGCATGAAAGCAGTCATAGATACTACCTACATAAATGGGCATGGCTGCCTTGGCTTGTGTGGCTCAATTGGTTGAGTGTCGTCTTGTGCACCAAAAAGTCAAAAGTTCAGTTCTCAGGGCACATGCCCAGGTTGCAGGCTTGATCCAAGGCAGCCTATCGATGTCTCTCTTTCTCTCTCTCCTCCCTCTCCCTCAACCTTCCTGTCTCTAAAATCAATGAAAATATATTTTAAAATAAATAAATGGACATGGCTGTCCAGTATCATAGCCTTCTAAAAAAAAAAATTTTTTTTTTTTTACAAAAATAGTTGGAGCTTTGCTTTTGGATGTTATATCTCACTGATTAATTGACTCTTTTATCATTAACAAGTTTGTCTATTTACCTTTGGTATCTTTGGCTTGAGGTCTATTTTATTTGATATTAATATAGCCACTCTGGCCTTTTAACATTTTCTCTTGGCCTGGTATATCTTTTTCTAGCAATTTACTTTAAACTTGTCTTTTTTGTTTTTAATTTTTTAAATTGATTTTTAGGGAGATGGAGAGAGAGAGAAACATCAGTGATGTGAGAGAATCATTGATTGGCTGCCTCCTTCTTGCCCCCTACTGGGGATCGAGACGCAACCCTTATGCTCTTGACTGGAATCGAACCTGGGACCCTTCAGTCCTCAGGCTGATTCTCTATCCCAACGGTTCTCAATCTGTGGGTCACGACCCCTGAAAATACATCCTGCATATCAGATATTTACATTACGATTCATAACAGTAGCAAAATTACAGTTATGAAGTAGCAATGAAAATAATTTTATGGTTGGGGTCACCAAAACATGAGGAACTGTATTAAAGGGTCGTGGCAATCAGCTAGGGCTAACCTGTGTCTTTATGTATAAATTCCATGAATTTGTAGACAAGTTAGGTCTTGCTTTTATATCTGTTTTGACAACTATCATTAACTTTCATAGTCCACTTGGGGTTAATATTGTACTACTTAATATAAAATGTAGATACCTTGCAATTATGTCAATCCATTTATCATCACTTCATCTTTTATCCTATAATTGACTCATATATCTGTATACATTACTAACCCCCCAAACCAATGTTATAATTTTTGCTTTAAACAAGTATATGGAAATACATTGGTTTGCAACATCATAATGTAGTTATCTGTTTACCTGCAATAATACATGCAAAGTAGTATCTTCAGTGTAACATTACTATTTTTCCCTTTGGAAATAGTAAGTAACTTGGGAGATATTGCAGATGACTTCTTTGTTTCAACTTTCACCTACTAATTTTAGCATCCATTGATAATTCTTGCTTGAATCAATTATTACTCTAAATTTGCCAAATGATTATTTTGTTTTATTTTTTAATGGGAGAAAATTGAATATTTTAGTAATATTATGATATACTTTGAATAGCCATCTAAATTGCATCATTTAGTATATCATTGATAAAATTAAAATATAGTACTTACAGTTTTATGATTATAATAGAGTATGCACATTTTATATGTACACATTCCTAAGCCAAAATTTTGAGATTTGCTTTCTGTCGCTTAAGAAAATAAGTAATAGGTATGTTAAGCGTATTGAATATTTCTTCATACCACAGGGCTCTTTAGATATTGTTTTCCTTTCCAAACTTTCTAATTGGAGAATTGTTCATTTAGATCATAAATTCTATTTGTTTTGGTCACTTGCCTTGGTTCTCTCAATGATCACCAATAAATATTAAATGCCTATTGCCCATAATGATAAGTCTTTTTAACTAAGAAACTAATTGTATATTTTTAGCATTCACTGAGCTTACATTCAAGATATTTTTTAAAATATGTTAAACAAAATGAATAAATAAAAAATATAGCCTCTACCTTTAAAAGGGAAGTTATTTATTTAATTTTTATAATGTGGGTAATGAGCCTGATGAGTATTTGAAATTGTCTGCCTCTGTAATCCATAGATTGAAAGGAAACATTATAAATATTTTTTAAAATCATGGGTTCTTTTGAATCTGCAAATCACCTGGAACCCTTTCACAATAATACTTTGTTCAGCCTGTGTTTTCTTTATAAATGCTTGTGTTCATCTAACATTTCAAAAATACCCTAGAGAAAACTTACCACATAAATGAGATGCCATACTTCTACTGAACCCAGTTTTTTGTTTGTTTTTTTGCACATTGACCTACAGTATAGCCCTTCATAGTGGTCATTAATGTGAGAGGTATCTTAATTCCCAACTAAATGTACTTGTTTAGTTATCTAATACCCTAAGGACCCAGTGTTTATATGCTCTTTGTATCTCAAAAAAAGGTAGATAATCCTAGGATACACAGCAAAGGGCTTTTTATGTAAGGTCCAGCCAGTGCTGCAGGGGGAGTGACATTTTCAAAGTCAGTAAAGTAGGTTGGATTACAGTTTCATCATGTTATTAAAAACTAATTTTTCACTAAGTAGCTGAGCATTTGGCAGCGATATAATAGTGAACATGATTCTGTCTCTCCACTACATTATAGGCACTGTTATTCCAATAGTTATATTTCATCTCACTTATCTCAAAGAGCCAAAAGGTACAATGTATTAGAGTAGCCTTATTTTTTTTTTAACTTCAAATAAAAAGGCTTACGATTACTAGGAAAAGACAATACTGTTCATGTTCAATTAGGCAGTGTTTTTATTTACCCACAAATAAAGACTAGTATCGATTACTACCAATTTATCTGTATTAAACCCACAATTAATGAGAGCATGTTAAAAATGAAAGGATCCTTAAAGAGCAGTGACCCAGGCCCCTCTTATGTTTCAAAAAGATATTTGAACTTTATATTAACATTTTCAGGAAAAGAGGCCACATGATTTCACACAGACTGGTATGTGATTAAAAAAATAAATATGTTTTATAGGCAATTTCACTTCTAGGAATTTATCTTAAGAAAATACAGATAACCCTGGCTAGTTACTTCAGTGATTCGAGCATCAGCCTGTGGACCTAAGGGTGGCAGGTTTGATTCCTGATCAAGGGCATTTACCTCTGTTGTAGGTCTGGCCCTGGTCAGGGCATGTGCGGGAGACATCCAGTCAATGTGTCTTTCTCGCATCATTGTTTCTCTCCCCCCCTCCTTCCTCCCTTTCACTCTCTAAAAAAAAATCAATGGAAGAAATATCCTCAGGTGAGGATTAAAAGAAAAAAAAATACAGATATGTAGTAAGAAATAGGAATAGTAATACTCATTACAACACTTTACTGTGGCACAAATTTAGAAACAATTTATATATACGTTAAGAGGAGATTGGTTAATCAGGGTAAAGTACAGTCATTTAATAGAATTACATACAGCCTTTTTGAAAAGATATTGAACTATCTAAGTACATAAGAAAATTCCTGGTGTGTTAAGTGGAAAAGGCAGGAAACAAAACTATTTGTAAGCAATGATTCATATATCTGCTTTTTAAAAAATAGGTATGTATAAATATGTATGTACAGACAATAAATGGTAAACAGTGTTTTAACAAAAGAAACATCCAAACCTATAGAGAATTTTTATATGAATTTATTTCAGCCAAACTGAGAATTGCTGGGAAGCTAGATCTCAAATGCTCCAGAGAATGGCAGTGTTGCAGTTTTTTTTCATGCGTTTGAAATTAAGGAAGAAATATAAGGAAGATTACAGGAAGGTGGGAGAAAGCAAGGCAGGGATTGGATTATAGGATAGGTGAGGTTATGTGCTCTCTGGAGAATTGTTATTCTTCTGACAGGTCTGAAAAAGAGGTATTTCAAAAGTGTATTAACCTAGATGCACAAAAAGAACAGACTGGGCTTGCTTAAGGCAAAGATACACTTTTACTACAGTTATATGCCTGGGGCATGACTACCTACCATGTTAGGAATTTATGATTAGATTACCCTCTGAGGTTACTTTCTGTAGAACCCCATTTTTGTCCATGCCTCTGAACAATGAAATTATGTTTGATTTTGTTGTTTACTTGCATTCTAAATTTTTAAAATAAAAGTTACTTTAAGTTTTTAAAACCATGTTTTAAAACAAGTTTCTTAACCATGTCTAGCTTTAGTAATTTCTGGCTCTAACTCAATTGTCTGCAAAATGAAGATAATACATATTGTTATATATTTTTTAAATACAAATAAAGCTCTTGTTTTTAGCAGTTTCTCAGTTTCTCTTTTACAAGAGGAATGGAATAGAAACCTTTATTCCTTTGTCCCTGCGGCCAGTTGTGGAAAGTAAATTGACAGTAAAGATTCTGCATTTTCAAGAGTAGTGTGAGGTGGTGAGGTTAGTACTAGAGGTTATCTTCAGTTCTAATCTTCAACGTGTTCCTGTCTATATACCTAGGGTAACAGCTTTTTTGACCAGCTAGTCTAGGTTGCTCTTCTACTTAATTTATTTCTGCTAAGTAGCTGTTCTAAGAGTGTTAAGTAAACATTTTTTTTCTCTTTCAAAGAAGCATCTTTCATACTTTAAATCTGCCTGTTCTTGGATGGCATAGCCTTTTCCAAATGATGAATGTGCCTACAAAATTTATTATAAAGTTGTACAGTGTATTTCTTTTAATTTCCTGGAAGAGATTATGAGGAAAAAACCACAGTTGAGAAAAGTTTGCTAAATTTTAAAGCAAAAATATATGTCTAAGACTAAAGAGGGAATAGCAAGGAGGACAGATAAATTGGTGGAACCTAGGTGATTTTTAGGGCCGTGAAACTACTTTGTATGATATTGTAATGGTAGGTACATGACATTCATTTTTCAAAATCCTGTAGCTCAAAGAATGAATATATCCTATTATATTTCTAACTCTTTGGACAGATATATGGACACTATCAGCAAACAAGCTTTAAAGAATACATGGCTGCTTAAGCCACAAATTTGTAAGAAACCCTTTAAGAGAATAAGCAAAGTCACCCTGAACCTGAGTTGCATTTCATGCACATACCCTTGAGATTAGACTAATTGAAGCCATGACTCAAATTGCTGCTACCTTTGAGCTACTAATCTGAATAAGAGACTCGGTATTGATGTGGATTGATCCAAGTAGTAAAATGTCTCATTTACTGGGGTGTTTGGGTGGGAATTGGACTTCTGGTTATTTGGCTAATATTTCCCGGTGCTTTGTTTCTTTGTACAGTTAATTCAGTGACAATTACATATTAATTAAATGTATTTACATCTCTTGGATTTATTCCATTCTGTGGGCAATAATATTACCTTAATTTTAACAAGGTAATATTATGAGTGAGATTCTTTATTTGGGGAAAGGAACGAGGGTAAGGTATAGATTATATATAAACTGATGCAAAATCCAAAATTTAAGAAAAGCATAGACTGCCACTTTTCACTTCAACATGAGCTTGGAGTTGTTTCTTCCACCCTCACAAAAAAAAAAGGCTAACAAAACCAAAAATTCAGTGACTTCTCTTAGCTCCATCAGAGAATTGAATTCACAGGACTAACCACCACCTTGAAAACTATAGAGACAGATGATTCAGAGAATATAGATCGACTTAACTCAAGCACAAGCATGCTGGGAACACTTCAATAAATGGTAACTTTGATGAATTGCTAGAGGCTCTTTTATTGTGTGAATTAGTTGGAGAATTCAGAATCCTGGAGGTCCTCATATTTTCACACTTTCCTGAGTTGTTCTGGATTTCCTGTCTGGTTTTGACAGTGAAGATCAGAGAAACTCCTCGTGTTTGGCCTGGGATAGAGAGAGAGAAACCCTTTTGAAATAAGCCCAGGGAATTATCCATAACACAGGAAAAAACTCTGGAGACCATTATCTCATGAACCTAGCTACCAAATTCTTCAATAAAAATTAGCAAATTGAATCCAACAATGTGTAAAAATTATAAATCACAACCATGTGTGATGTAAACTGTCATATCCATACAATGGGATATTATTTAGCAATGAAAGTAAATGAGCTATCAAGCCATGAAAAGAAATGGAAGAAACTTAAATGCATGTTGCTAACGGAAAGAAGCAAGTCTGGAAAGCTTGCATACTGAATGATTTTATTTATATGACATTCTTGAAAAGTCAAAACAGAAGCAACTGGTTGCCTTTGGTGGGGAAGGGATAGCAAGGAGGACAGATAAATCAGTGGAGCCTAGGTGACTTTTAGGGCCGTGAAACTACTTTTATGATATTATAATGGTTGGGTACATGACATTCATTTGTCAAAAATCCATGGAACTCAGAAGAATGAACCTTGATGTAAATCGTGAACTCTGGTTACTAAATCAGTATTTGTATGTTAATTGCAATAAATATACCACACAAATGAAGGTGTGAATGATAGAGGTGCCAGGGGGTAGGGTGGATATATGGAACTCTACTTATTTTCTAAATCTAAAACTATGGTAAAAAAAAGTGTATTAAATTTTTAAGTATAAAAAAATAGTACATGGTGATAATTATCCCCTTTTACCCCTCTCTCTTAGCCATCTAGTTTCCCTCCACAGAATCATCGATGTGTTACTGGTTTATGTAGCCTTAAAGAGATGTGCATTACACACAGATGTATGTGCATGTGTGTTCTTGGTGTGTTGCTACAGAAGTAAAATCATTCTATACATATTGTTCTAAATCTTTCCTTGACCACCAGACAATATCTAGGAAAATATTCCAGAATAGTAGTACACATAGAACTTCTGGAACACTTTGGGCTATTTCATATTTCACTGATAGATACACCATTGTTTATTCAACTCATTAATGACATTTTTCATCTTTTGCTATAATGAAGACTGCAGTTGTCCTTATGCAGATGTCATTGGAGTAGAATTACTTGGTCCAAATACATGCCTTTTAAAATATCCCACCAGCAATGTTTGTTTCTGCATATCCTCATCATCTAATCTAATAAAAGAGAAACATGGAAATTGACCGTACCTCCACAACACCCCAAGCCACACCCACCAGCCAATCAGAATGACTATAGGCAAATTAACCCAACCAAGATGGCGGCTGGCAGACACAGAGCTGGAGCAAGCAGGAGGCTTGGTTGCCCCAGCAATGGAGGAAGCCAAGCTTCCCGCCTGCCCTGGCCGGCTGTGGCCTCCGCTCAAGGCAACAAAGTTTCAATTTTAGAAGCTAAATAAATCCCAGATACCTGCTTCCAGCCAGCCTCCACTGGGAGCTTGGGTGGCTGGGGGC
>NW_005353584.1:715574-719481 GCF_000412655.1 Myotis brandtii | reverse complement strand
CGAGGGACCCCCCCCCCCCCGAGTGCACAAATTTTTGTGCACTGGGCCTCTAGTCTAATGAAAGGGTAATATGCTAATTAGACCAGACACTTTCTGGACGACCTGGACAAAGCCATGGTGGCAGGGCCGAGGCAGAGGCAGTCAGGGGAGATCAGGCCAGCAGTGAGAGCAGTTAGGGGGATCAGGCTGGCAGAGGAGAGCAGTTAGAAGGATCAAGCCAGCAGGCAGGTGAGCAGTTAGGAGCCAGTGGTCCCGAATTGTGAGAGGGATGTCTGACTGCCGGTTTAGGCCCAATCCCTACAGTCCTGGCAGTCAGACATCCCCCAAGGGGTCTCAGATTGGAGAGGGTGCAGGCCAGGCTGAGGGAACCCTAACCCATGCATGAATTTTGTGCATCGGGCCTCTAGTTTTATTATAATCAAGCAACCATTATGATGTTAAACTTTTCATGGCTACCATACCTGTAGAAATTAAATTTTTTTGTTTCCTTTTCTGTGAACTGTTTAATCTCTTTCCAATTTTTTCTTGAGTTGTTCATGTTATTGCATTGCAGGCAGTTTTTAGTAAGAAATACTCTAGTTACCTGTGATAAAAGTTGCATACATTTTTCCCACTTAGTTGACTGACTTTTGACTTTGTGGAGTATTTTTCTTTGCAAAAAGTTTTGGTTTTAATTTATTTTTCTTAATTTTATTGTAGGTTGATGTTTTGATATTTTATAGAACTAATCTCATTTTTTTATGAGAATTTTCCTGAATATACTTGTTTATTTTTTCCATAGTTTTTATAGGTAATCTTGTCTATTTTTTTTAAAAAAAAAAGGTTGTCATTTTTGCTTGTATAATGTTGGATTTATAGATTACTTTAGAAATAATTGATATCTCTGTAATGTTAAATCCTTTTTTCGAAATCATGATGTGCCTTTCTGTGGATTAACAGTTTTGTTTTTTTACCCGTTATATTTTCTGATTAAATGGAAGCTGTTGATTTCTATAAGCAGTTTTATATTTAGTACCCAAAGCGTACTGAATTTACCTGGAAGAATCCAAGAGAAGCACCTAAAATCTACTAGAAATAGTAATAAACCATTTATGTAATCTGTAAGCAAGAAAAAATTTACATCTTCACTTTCTAGTTTTAAGTAATATAGTTATTTCTCTGATTCAGGTCAATTTTTTAAAAATATGTTAATAAAGGACTTCTTTGTTCATTCTTGGCTCTAATGGAAATACTGCTTATATTTTCCTGTTAAGCATTATACTAATGTTTGAGTTAAGATATATATGTTTTAATGTGTTAAATATTTCTATTCAGAATTTTTATCAAGATTAAAATGAATTTATTGTATAAAATGTATATAAATTTTTATCTTTGGCATTTATGAAAGATAACATGATTTTTCTTATTGATTAATACACTAGTGGCCTGGTGCATGGATTCGTGCACATTGAAGGGGAATTAATTAGAAGAAATATTTTAATATCGCTATTCACCCTTTCTCTATAATAGAAGTGTCAACCAAATTCATGATCGACAATGGCATATCGAAACACATGCATGCAATTGGTGCCAGCAAGAGCTTTATATGAATTGTGCATTCGCAAGTCATTGTTTATTTTTAAATTGCCAGTGCGCATCGTATGTACCAGCCGGTCAGTCAGATGGTTGGATGGACATACAGTTGATCACTTAGCCTTTTATATGTAGAGATATCAGTCAGTATATGCTAATTTATGCTGGAGTAATCAATAACCTCAAATTCTTCACTTAAAACAGTGGTTCCCAAACTTATTTGGCCTACCGCCCCCTTTCCAGAAAAAATATTACTCAGCCCCTGGAAATTAATTTTTTTTAAATTTTAATAGCAGTTACTCATCGCCCCCAAATGCACCTGTGGCCATCACCGCCCCCCTGGATCACTGCAGTGCCCACCGGGGGGCGGTAGCGCCCACTTTGGGAATCACTGACTTTAAACAACATGGTTTACTTCTTGCTCATGCTGCCTGTCATAGAGGCTCTGTTTTTTCTCACAGGCTCAGACTCACAGAGCAGCCATCTGGAGCACTGAAAGTTGCTATAGTGGAGGGAAATGGAGCATGACAAATCAGCCACTGACTTTTAAACCTTCCACATGCAAGTGGCACACTTCTCTGGCTCTCACTTTATTGACCAGTGCAAATCACATGGCCATATGGAACTATACTGAGAGAGGAAAGAAATCATACCAGGTACCCTGGAAAAGAGCTGAAGAAGTTTGGTTAGCCCAGCCCACGTGGCTTAGTGGTTGAGCATCAACCTATGAACCAGGAGGTCATGGTTCAATTCCTCATTAGGGCACATGCCAGAGATGCAGGCTCAATCCCCAGCAGGAGGTGTGCAGGAGGCAGCTGATCAGTGATTCTCTTTCATCATTGATGTTTCTATCTCTCCCTTCTTCTCTGAAATCAATAAAAATATATTTTTTAAAAGTTCAGTTAATGTTTGATAGAATATATTAATGCATTCCTTAATTTTAATGATCCTTAAGTTTCTCAAAAAAATAGAACTTAGTCATGGGAAATTTAAATGTGTTAATGGATTCTGTCTGGTCTTATTTTATTTAGAATTTTTGCAGTGAAACGTAAGTGAGAGGTTTTAGTTTGTGTGTGCTCATATGTGCATTCTTTGTCAAGTTTTGGTATCCTAGTTTAATAAAAGAAGTAAGGATGTTTTACTTACTTTCTTATGCTCATATATAATTTTAAAAAGGAATAGGAATTTTATGTTTCTCAGAGGATAATAAGCCCAGCCAGCATACCTCAGTGGTTGAGCATTGACCTATGAACCAGGAGGTCACTATTTGATTCCCGATCAGGGCACATACTTGGGTTGCGGGCTCGATCCCCAGTGTGGGGAGTGCAGGAGGCAGCCAATCAATGATTCTTTCTCATCATTGATGTTTCTATCTTCCTCTCCCTTCCTCTCTGAAATCAATAAAAATATATTTTTAGAAAAATAAAATTGACCATCTAGGTATGGTGTACTTTTTTGGAGGGTAAGTGTATTATTTTGGAGAGGAAGTTATTTTTGTATTATTTCTATGTTAATTTGTTCAGATTTATTTCTCTCTATTCTGAGCTTTTTTTAATAATTTATCTTTAAAAAATAAAAACATTTGTTTTAATTCCAGGTCTTAAGTTGTTTTGCATGTATTTAAACAAAGAAATATCCTGGTATGCTTTTAATTTTCTCCACATCTGTAATTATCTTTTCTGATATTGTGTACTTGATCTTTTTGCTTTTTCTTCTGCTTTAGATCAACCAGAAGTTTATTAACTAGAGGCCCGGTGCACAAAATTTGTGCACTTCCGGGGGGATCCCTCAGCCCAGCCTGCACCCTCTCACAGTCCGTGAGCCCTCGGGGGGTGTCTTACTGACAGCTTAGGCCCACTCCTCTTGGGGAGCGGGCCTAAGCTGTCAGTTGGACATTCTTAGCGCTGCCGTGGAAGCAGGAGAGGTTCCCACCGCCGCCATTGCACTCATCAGCTGTGAGCCTGGCCAGCTCAGGGCTTCTGACTGAGCGGTGCCCCCACTGTGGGAACATACTGACCACCAGAGGGCAGTTCCTGCATTGAGCATCTGCCCCCTGGTGGTCAGTGTGCGTCATAGCGACCGGTCATTCTGCCATTCAGTTGATTTGCATATTAGCCTTTTATTATATAGGACTAGAGGCCCAGTGCACGAAATTCGTGCACTGGGGGATGGGGTTCCCTCAGCCAAGCCTGCCCCTCAGTCCGGGAGCCCTCAGTGGAGGTCCTACTGATGGCCTCAGTCTGGCAGCAGAGGCTCAGTGCAGCCGTCCCCGTGTGTGTGTGTGTGTGTGTGTGTGTGTGTGTGTGTGTCTGCTGGGGGCCTGTCCCCAGCCCCG
>NW_005353584.1:695463-715063 GCF_000412655.1 Myotis brandtii | reverse complement strand
GCCCTTTCCTGCTGTGGGATCCCCAGGGCTACCCAGGGACAGGCGCACAGAGGGGCTGGCTGCAGGCCGCCCTTTCCTGCTGTGGGATCTCCGGTTGCTCATCCCTGGCAGGAGGGCCTATTGGGGGCGTGACTGCTGGCTGACGGGCAGCAGTCCCCGCCAGTGCCGGGGGATCTCGGGAGGGAGAGCTGGTTGGGGGCCTGGCCAGTGGCAGATTGCTGGGGTCATGCCTGCCAGCCCTGGGTCGGGTTGCACTGGGGTCGCCTGCCATCAGGGTCACAGATAGCAGGCCCGGATGGCGGCAGGGCAGGCAGAATAGCGCTGTCCCATCCTGCCTGCAATATGCAAATTAGCCGCCATCTTTGTTGGCGGTTAACCGCCATCTTGACTGGCAGTTAATTTGCATATTGCTCTGATTAGCCAATGGGAAGGGTAGCGGTTGTACGCTAATTACCATTTTTCTCTTTTATTAGATAGGATGTATTTCACAGAATCAGCTGTTGGATGCATTTATTAATTTTATCATTTTTCTATTTATTAGTATATAATTTATCACTTGATTTTTTAAAATGTTTAATTGTGAAGATACACATATAGAAAAATGCACAAAGTGATGTTATTCCATGATATATATAACAAAGCAAAACACTAGCAAACCCATAACAAAATTGCAAGTTCACATCATGCTCCATCTCATAATTTCTATTCTTCCCTCTTCATCAAAAGTAAGTACTGTAATGTTAATGACTACAGTTTACTTTTACCTAGTTTTAAACTTTATATAAGTAGAGTCACCAAATATGTATTCATTTGTATCTTTCTTCTTTCACTCAATCAAATTTTTTAAATTATATTTTCTAAATTTATACCTATTAAAATGTAATTGATTTTTGTATATTAACTTTGCATTCATCCAACTTGCTAAACTCATAATTTATTCATCTATTCTTTTGAATTTTTATATATATTCACAAAAAAGACAGTTTTCTTTCTTTCCAATTCTTATACTTATCATTCATTTTTCACTTTATTGTACCTTGTGTCTTTATTTCTAAGATTTCCAATAAAATGTTGCATTGAATTGACATTTTTATTTCCTTACCAATCTTGAAGGATATGATGTTAGCATTCAGTCTGAGTAATGTAGGGTTTTTTAGAAATATTCTGGGATTAAATAAGTTTCTATTTTTAGTTTAAAAGAATTTAAGTTTTTATATTAAATGTTTTCTCTGCAAGGGATATACATGATGGGTTCCTTTATTGGATTGATCCAGCACAATTTGAGCTTCCTGTTCCTGCAAACTTAGGCTCTGCTAGATTTGAGTTTCTGGTTCCCAGAGTAAAATTCTTTCACCAAGGGATACAACAAATGTTCTAGTAAACTGGAAATTGAGGCTGGCACCTGCCTAATCTGAGTTTTGAATGCCAGTGGACCATAAGGAGGAGTTACTGTACTGACAGACAAATGATCCTGTACAGTATACATGGAAGGGGGCAGGAGAATGTCTAAAGCAGAGCCTTGGGGTTGCCTCTTAGTATGCCTGTGATGCCTGTACTAAGTGTTACTAGAAAACTAACTGCTAATGACCCAGGCCTTTAAGGAATGACAGTTTATAACACCCCAGCAGGCAGCAAACTGACCACTGAAGTGTTTACTAAGGGCAAAGGGATATGGGATGGATAGTGCTAGAAGGAAATCGAAATACTAGCAATAACCACATACCCAGTTACAAAAGTAGTAATAGTAATACTCATAACAGTAATGAGTATTTCATCTCAAATTTGAATTGAATCTATGTATTCATTCAATTCCAGTTCTTTTTCTTTGTTTTTTCTCCCATCTTCCATTTCTTTGTTATCTAACATAAGATGTGTTAACAGTAGTTAATCTTATATCCTAATATTTAGGTTATAGGATATCAGCGGTGTAGTGTAATTCAGCCAAAGAGGAATGGACATCATCTGTGACTGAGGTGACATGGAACTGTGCATCCTCTGGGACGAGGGTGAGCATGTTTGGTTGTACAGGGATAGATGAATCATTTTAGATGGAAGCATGATTTTGCTATTGTCTTTATTTGGAAGTTGAGTATGGCTGAAACCGTATTTGCCAGGACCCCTTTTTAAGGTTTAGGATTACAGTTAGTCAAAAGAGAAACTGCGTAAGACTTGGAAGCAGAGACAAAGCAGCTGTCATTACTTTCTGAGGGTTTCCATGGTTTGTGTGGTGAGAGAACAATGCAGAGATCAGGGGGCTTCCAGGTTATCTCCACTCTCCTGCTCGGGGTGCAGCTCTTCCCACTTGCCAGCACCCCAGCTTGCCTGGAGGCAGGAGCTTTCTACAGAACCACCCTCTGGCAGCTGCCCATGTTCTCTCTCAAGCTCCCAGCTTGCTTCAGTGCTTCAGCAGATTGGCCAGCAGCTTGTCTCTGAACCTCTAGCTTCCCCTTTGGGGAGGACCATCTCACATTGTTTCACTCATTCCTACAACAAATCCCTTATTCCATGATACTCGGTTCTGATTTCCTGATGGAGCCCTGACTATTCCACTCATCCACCTTCCTACTCCAGGAATTATGTCTGATTTCTCTCACATTTTTATTCTATTAGATATTGTTCATTTATTCTTCATAGGTTATAGGTTGCAGGTTGCAGACAAAGGATTCCCTGTGGTTTTACTTTTTGTTAAAGGTTTGGAGGAGTTGCCATACACCCTCTTTTTTCTCTGGGTTATGTTCAATTAAGAACAAATAAAAACACCCAGCCGGAATCAAAGTACGGATTTAGCTTAATGGAAGAGCTTGATTAAATTGGGAGGCCTGCCTTCCTCCTATTCCAATTTAAATTCTCTCAGTTAGTCATCAGGGAGAAAACAGCAAGTTCCCCACTGAGGAGGGCTGTGCACTGTTTACCACAAGGGATAAGGAGCTGAGGAGGGGAAAGAATATGCTTCACTCGAGGGCAACAGGACCAAGAGAGAGAGGTGGGCCTGCATTGTGTTCTTCTCAAAGTAACTTGCCTCCAGGATGACATTGTCATGGTGTCAGGCTCCCCAGGTTTCACCAGGCAGGTAAGTCCCCCTCTCAGGGGGAGCAACTGATGACTGCTGAGGTGCCCCAAGAGTACATTCTAATAAGGTCCCTTCTTCGGGTATAGAGGAAGGACTTCATTGGGAACTTGGGGACCTGGGACTCAGGATCCCACCTTGACACACTTCACTTGCCCTTTTGTCACTGCAGCAGAAAGACCCTTGTAAATGCTTGAGTTATGGCTACCTAAACTGATGTCTCCTATTTATTACTATAGACTGACCCATCACCCATGTCAACCCCTCCTTGCCTGTATGAGTGCTGCCTCAAACTATAGTGTGGGAAAACAAAATTCTATACTTGGTTCCCTTGAAGCAAGGGGTTGTCTTGAGCCATGGTTCTGACCAGTGAACCATAGAAATATGATAAGTGAGTGCTGTTTCTTGAAAAGCTTGTTTTTCTAATAGAAGGGGAGAGACACAGCTGTCACCAAGCCTTTTCCTCCTCCTCCTGTCTTAGACAAGCAAGTGTCTTCTAATGTATTTGTTGAGGCAACAGGAACAACAAGGGGAATGTCATTGTACGTATAAAAAAAACCCTTACCACCTGGCCAGCTTGACTCACTCACTGGTTAAAGCATTGACCTGAGGACTGAGGGCATGTACCTCAGTTGCAGGTACCCCAGCCCTGGTAGGGGTGCATGTATAGGAGGTAACCAATCTATGTGTCTCTCTTACATCAATGTTTTCTCTCTCTCCCCTCTTCCCTCATCTACTCTGGAGCAATCAATGGAAAAAATATCCTCAGGTGAGGATTAAAAAATAAACAAAACACCCTTACCAACTATTTTAAATTGGGAGGGGGAAGGTCTTGGCTAGTGGATACTTATGTTAGATTTAGGTGCTTTCTGCCTATCT
This sequence comes from Myotis brandtii, assembly GCF_000412655.1. Lineage (NCBI taxonomy): Eukaryota > Metazoa > Chordata > Mammalia > Chiroptera > Vespertilionidae > Myotis > Myotis brandtii. Next base: position 711,117 of record NW_005353584.1, on the reverse strand, counting down.
GTCTTATTAATTATAAGACTATCCTATATAATAAAAGCCTATTATGCAAATTGTCCCCTCGACCAGGAGTTCGACCAGGGAGCGGGGCCGGCTGGCCAACTGTGGGAAGGGAGGCCCTAGCCGGCGGCAGGCAGCCACTGAGGGAAGGGAGGTCCCAGCCGGCAGCTGGCAGCCACTAGAGACACTACACATGCACGAATTTTGTGCACTGGGCCTCTAGTCTACACTAATAAAAGAGAAACATTCAAATTGGTGTCACTCCACTATGCCCACCAGCCAATCAGAGCGACTATGCAAATTAACCCAACAAAGATGGTGGTTAATTTGCATATGCAGGCACAGAGTGAAGACTGAAGACTGAAGACTGAAGAGGCTTGGCTTCTCCGCTGCAGCTTCAGCTCAAGGCTAGGCTTCTCCGCTGCAGCCGGACCAAAGGCCTGGGTTCCGGGTGCCGGAGGAAAACCAGTGCAGGCAGCCAGGGGAAGGAAGGCCTATTGCGCGAATCTTCATGCAACAGGCTTCTAGTGTTATAATAAGCCTGAATTGTTATTATTTGTTCTCAATACACTTACCTTAGTTACCAAGAAAATTAGCCCCTTTTTACTAGGCTCTCACATTGTTAGAACCTTTGGTGGTTCTCAAATTTGAGTGTACATCAAAAATCATATGGAAGGCTTGTTAAACAGCTTGCTGGGGCCTATCCTCAATTTCTGATCCACTAGGTCTTCGGTGGGTCTATGATTTGCATTTCTACTTATTCCCACAAAATGCTAATGTCAAGCACTCACTGGGCACCATGCTTTGAAATGTGCTATTTTACAATAGCAATGCTGTGTTGTCTTCTTCCTCACCTATTCTGAGAAAAGAGACCCCAGCTGATGTAGGATGTGATGAGGAGCCATATTATGTTAACTGTTCATAACTTAGGAATGCCTAAGTTACTCAAATGCTAGAAGCACATTGTCAAAAGTCACCTCAAAAATAAAATGTAAAGTTTTCCTCTCACCTCAGTCAGGGGTTTCTTCTATCCATTGCTTTAAACTTTAGGAACAGTTTGTAAAGAGGACAATTTATAATATTTCTTACCACATGACTTTTTGATAAAAATAAGAAAGGAAATTAAGCCAGTTTCCTGTTCAATAGTAATTGCATTCTTCACTTTTTTTGCACATTTGGAAAGCCAACTGATTTTAGCATTGGATGTCATTGGTTTGATAGAGCTTGTATAAGGCACCCTTTTAAGGATAAACCTCCTGGAAGATAATGTATTCTCAAATAGACTAGTCTGATCTCCTCTTTGCAAGTTAAGTGAATTAATTTGGCTGACATGTTTTATTATGTGCAGTTGGATTTTCTGATGTGCACTTTGATGATCACTATCACTCCGCTTTCTTAAAGGGCCCAGGCATCTCATTAGTATTCCATTACTGGCAGTGCAAGCAATTGTACAACGGCTGGAGAACAATCATATATTTCACAGGACTCCTTGGATTAATGACAAGAAATGCTCTGGTAGTGACCCATGAATAGAAAGCAGGAATCTTTCAAAAAGCTCTTCAAATGTATGAGCCTATTTTTTTCAGAGTAAGTTTTTTTGTTTTTTTTTTGTTTTTTTGAATGCTTATAGTAAAAATGTACTTGGCTCTCTACCTAGTATCTCTCTTTACCACCAAATCTAGGAGTGCATGGTCTAGGTTTGACATGGAGAGCACACTGCCCTATGGAAGGTCCGACAGCAAGCAGGAAAAACTTCAGGCAGATGTACATTCATTCATTCCCACCCAACAATCGTAGTCAGTCCTACCTTTGATCAGGCGTTGTTCTTAAAAACCCTGCTGGGGGAAGCAGGATGGTGGTTTTACCTTGTAGAACTTGCTGATGATCCAACTCTAATCAGATGTCCAAATTCCACTACCTAAGCTTTTGCCTTTTAATTAAATCCTACCCTACTACCAAGTCCTAATAAGTGAAATCTTAACGTGCCACATGTGTTCTGGTTTTCTCTACAGAACCCCAATTCCTCCATTAGTATGATCTTGCTTAGTTTCCAGGTCTTCCAAGAAATACAACCTGACTCTCCCATAGTCTTACTCCCCGCCCTGTGCTGTGAGGATTTCAGTGCATCTGCCACTTGGATGGTCATCATAATCAATATCTGTGTAGGAACTTACCTTTGACCAACCACCCTCTCATCTTTTATACATTTTCTTCCCTGATCATCAGGTGAGCATATTTGGAGAATCTCAGAAGGCTTAGCTAACAAATAATCAACAATGATGTGAGATCAGGTCCTCAACGTAAATTCAGTACTGTTCTTGTTTACCCTTCCCATGTGCTGAATGCATTGAAGTTCGAGCAGTTCTATCTGCCTGAACTCCTTCCTGCTTGTTGTTGGACCTTCTCTGGGGCAGTGTGCTCTCCAGGTCAAACTTGGTCTCACCCATTTGACCTATTCTCCTGCTCAGAACTTATGAGAAGGAAAATAATAAAAGCTCTTCAAGATATTTTATTGTTTCACTATATCTGAATTGAAATAAAGTACAATCACAGAATATATAATTTGAGACTACTATAATAATCCACCTTATTAACCGTTACACCTAGTAGGAAGAACAATTCACCCAAAACAAATTGATCTCCTAAATAAGGTTCCCTTCTTTTCCACTGCTCCACTGAAATTGCTCATTCTAAGGTGAGAGAGGAACTCCCTATGGAATCTCAGTTATTCTTCATCTTTCATCTTCTTGCCTCTATGGCATCCTGAATTCCTTCTCTGTGAAGCAGTCCCTTTGTTTCCTTGGCCCTGTCTCAAGTTCACACCCTTGGGGAAAGAGTGGAAGAATGGGAAGAAGGGGGTGGGGACTGGGAAACAAAGTGTCTAAGTACAAGGCTTGTTATTTCGGGTAATTATTTAACTTTTCTGGACAGGTGGGGACGGCCAAGGGTACTAGGTCTGGAGAGCAGCCTGACTATCACACTGGAGCAGATCAGGCCCTGGGACATGTCCGAACATCACACCTTCTTTTCAATAAAATGGAGATAATTGCTTCCCTAACATTCTCTCTAAGTGAGACTTAACTTTTTTGTAAATAAAATGCTCTACAATTGAGAGCATTCATATTATTACTTTGATTTTACAATATCTCACATAGTCCAGGTATTTTGTGCCTGTTATTTTATACTTAGAAATGTGATACTTAGAGAACTTAAGTAATGATCCCAAGGGTGCAAAATTAGAGTAGAAACTGGAACCAAATTGCCTATATTCCTATCCTCACTCTTTCCACTACACAGGTTTATCACACCTTGGCCTTGAATTATAATCACCCTGCACGCAGCCTGGCTCCACCCACTTTCTCCTTTATTTCTATAAGCACCAGCTAGAGACCACTTCCACAAAAATACTTGCTTTGGTCCTCTATTCTTTTTACTGTGTCTAACTGTGCCTGGTGCTTCGAGTAGGGGAAGTATCTTGCACTAAATAGATGCTCAAATGGGTCAGAAGTGGAAAATAAATTGGAGAAGAAAGCAAGGCTGGTTGCCTGATGCTCATTGGCTCCATGCTGAATACAATAGCCACGTGTGGCTACTGAGCACTTGAAATGCCACTAGTCCAAACTGAGTTGTGTGATAAGGGTAAAATGCACACCAGAGTAATGTGTGTGTCTTTATACGAAAGAAATATATAAAATTTCTCAATAATTTTAGATCATATATTTTAGATATATTGGTTTAAATTAAATGTCATCTGTTTATTTAACTAATAAAATTTATTTTTACCTGTTTCTCTTTACGTTTTGTAATGTGGCTTCTAGAAAATTTAAAATTACACATGTGGCTTGCATTCTATTTCTGTTGGACAGCTCTGCTCTTAGGCATTGACTCATAATGTTCCATTTCTGAGTGGGTTGTTTCCTTCTTGGTGTCTTTGCTCATGTAATTTCTTCTACTTAAATCCAAGTCTCTTTCTTCGTAACTTGGCTTGTCACAAAGTTTGACCCCACTCAATTAATCAACTTATACTTAAAACTAAGCACCATTCCAATACTAACTTTCACACAAAATATGAATTATTCTGTTTCTTATTTCTAAAAAGAAGCCCCACTCTTCATGAAATTTCAAAGACAATGCCTTCTGATACATTATTCTAAATCTCCCAATAGAAGTATAAGGATTTTTTTCTTTTAAATTTACATTTTGTTACTAGAAGTATAACACTAGGTGCTGTTGGTAACAAAATGTAAATTAAAAAGGAAAAAAAATGCTCTTACTTGTTTCCACTGCTATTCTTTTGAGCCAAAATTTCATTTTCCTGTTGTTTTATTAGTTACCTCCTGCCTGAAATCTTTGTTTCTAGTCCTCCCATCAATTCATTCTAAATCCCTTACCCACTCGTCTTTCTAAAATACCACTATTTTCATGTCAAATTTTGCTGAAAAGTCTTCACTGGCTCCAATAGCCTGGAGTAATAATTCTCAAACTGCTTCACTGAGCCACATGCTTTTGCTCATCTTCAGGTTAACATTCCTTGAACCAGAGCAGCTATTCCATGCTCTCCATTATGTTCAATCTTTTTTTCTGGTTTCTTAAACATAAGGAATACAGTTATAATAGTTCTATCTTCCATGTCATTTCTAGGTCAGTTTGATTGATTTTTTTTTCTTCTCATCTTAAGCTATATTTTCTCTCTTCTTTGAATGCCTGCTGATTTTTTAATTGTGAATTTTAGCTTGTTGGGTGCTGGACATATATGTATTCCTATAAGTAATGTTGAGCTTTGTTCTGGAATGGCCTTCCACAATCTGCCCTCAGTCTTAATTTCAAATATATTGCCCTGTTGTAGGCAGAATGGCTAAATAACAGTTTGCATATTTCCACCTGTTTATTTACAGGTTTCCCGTGTTGTCAACATAATATTGTCTTCCTGGCCACTTTCCTTTTATCTGATCCTCTATTTTGGTCATTCTGATTTTATATAATCATTTTAATTGTGTTTATCTCATCTTACCAACCAGATCATCTGTTCTTTTAGGGTGGTAACTATGTCTGATATTTTTATATTTTTCCCAAAAGCATAGTGCAAAGACTGGGCGGTGAGTGGGCATACAGAATATGTTTGTAATTTGTCTAATGGAATGCTGAATTCCCTGACAGTAGGAGCCTAGAGTTTTATTCCTGCTAGTCTTAATCAGCAGCACACAAATTACTATATGACAGAATAAAAATAGGCTATGATGTAGTTTCTGAGAAACATGATATGACATTATAAATGAAGTCAGCTTACTTTTTAAAAATCCAGACAGATGCTGAAACATTTCATGTGATTTATTCTGTGTGCTCTGTATCTAACCCAACCTCTCACTCCCTTTTCTTAGACACCAAGTGTCATGGTGCTAAAATTTTTCACTTTCCCAGGTGTCTCCTCTGTACCTGGTGGGATAGAACACGCCATGTCACCTTCTCTGTTTTTAATGACACCAACCTCCATGATTCCGTTATTTACTACGAGTAGTTGTCTATGGGACCAACCCAGAGGCAAGAGCCAGAAAGGTTAAGAGCAGGGTGTGGGGTGACAGATTGCCTGACTTTGAGTACTGGTTCTGCCAGATCTTAGCACTGTGACCTTATAGTCATTTCTCCTCCCCAAGCCTCAATTCCTCACCTGTAAACAGGAGACACAAACTGTACCTAGCACACAGACTGCTGTAGAAATTTAGATCTTCTTACCACATTCAGTGGGACTTTAACACTTTTGATTTGACTGAGATATACCTCTTACTCCTAAATTTGTTCATTGTTTTTTAAGAACATAATTCCTTACCATAATGCTTGAAACCGATGGCAGTGAGTGAGTGCAGAAGGACATAGCCATTATCCTCGATTTCCAGGTATCTGTGAATTCAACATGTTTCACCAAGAATACTATTAAAAGAAGTTTAATATTCAAACAAATTTATTATACTTTATGCCTTCCTATTCGTCTTGACAGAAGATAGCCATTCTTAATTAGAAACTAAATAAATTCTACTCATATGTGCCTCAATATAATTACAGTTCTTTTATTATAATATCTAGGGGCCCAGTGCACGAATTCGTGCACCTTGAAAGGAACTGTGGGCCATGAGGCTGCAGTGGGCACAGAAGCGAATTTCAGCCCATCCTCCACTCCCCCATCTGGCCCCTCCCACCATGGCCCCTGGTCCCACCACCTGCTGCTCCCATGCGTTAATGGCGCCGGCCCTGCTCGCACCTGGTGACAGCGCAGAGCGATTGGGGCAGTGCCAGCAGCGGGTATGAGTGGGGCCGGTGCTGTCAGTGGGTGTGAGCCGTGGCTGCTCCCCTGATTGCCCTTCAGGAGCAGGGGGAGGTGGAAAAGCCTCCAGGGACAATCGGGGCCAGCAGCTGCCACTCGCACCCACTGACAGCGCCGAGCGATCAGGGCCAGGGCCAGTGCTGGGAGCAGGCAGCGAGTGAGTCAAGCAACAGCTCTGGTGCTGGCAGCAAGTGTGATGGGGCTGGCGCCGGCAACAGGTGTGGGTGCCAGCAGTAGGTGTGAGTGCCCAGTGGCACTGTGACGTGTGGGAGTAAAGAATTTTCAGTAACCACCAGAGGCTCGGCCAGATGACAGAGACCGGTGCCCTGCCTTGGTCTGGTGCCCCTCCTCACCTGCTCCACCATCCCGCTGCGGCCAATGCCCGCCATGTTCTGTGCTCTGCCGCCTGCTGCCAATGCCCGCCATGTTCCACACGTGTCCCCTGGTGGTCAGTGCACGTCATAGCGACCAGTTGTTCGGTTGTTTCGTTCTATTTACTATTAGGGTTTTATATATATAGATAAGCATTGTTATTTACTAAATAACTTTTTGCAGGTATATATAGATTCTAGGGGCCCGGTGCATGAAATTTGTGCATGGGGGGGAGTGTCCCTCAGCCCAACCTGCATCCTCTCCAATCTGGGAGCCCTCAGGGGATGTCCTACTGACAGCTTAGGCCTGCTCCCCGTGGTTCTCTGCTCTCTGCGGACCTGCCTGCTTGATGCCACCACAGGCCCTGGTGTTTGCTCTCTGTGAGGGCTTGCTTGCCCTTCACCGCTGGGGCCAGGGGCAAGCAAGGCCCTGCTGTCTGCTCTCTGGCTCACCGCCACAGGGGCAAGCAGGGCCCTGGTGTCTGCTCTCTGTGGGGCCCTGCAGGGAAGTGCTTGCCCCTCACAGCCACGGCCAGGGACTAGCAGGGCCCTGCTGTCAGCTCACTCACTGCAGGGGGCTGCTTGCCCCTTGCCATCGCAGTGAGGGGCAAGCAGTCCCCTGCAGTCTGCTGTCTGCTCACTCGCTGTGGGGGAAGATCCTGCCCCTAGTCACTTGCGCGTGCGCCGGCTCAGAGCACCTGGGTCCCGAGGATGTTCCTGCCCTGCCCCTGGCCGCTCTGCACCTGCACACATAGGCTTGGAGTGGCCAGGGGTGTTCCGGGGCCCCGGCCACTCTGGGCCTATGTGCAGGCCTACAGGCTCAGAGCAGCCTGAGTCCTGAGGACGCCCATCCCCAGGACCCAGGTTACTTGGCGCTGGCGCGAGTGCAAGCAGCTGCCCGACCCTGACCGCTCGGTGCCTGCATATGCAAAGTAACCTGCCATCTTTGTCGGGTTAATTTGCATACTCACTCCCGATTGGCTGGTGGGTGTTGCAAAGTGATGGTCAATTTGCATCTTTCTCCTTTATTAGTGTAGATTATTTTATTTATTATGAAAACCTTATAATACAAGCATAATATGGATGAGAAAACTGAGGCACAGAAAGAAGAAAGAGCTTCCTCAATGTCACCTGGCTAGATAAGAGCAGAGTGGGAATTCACACTCAGACAGACTTCAGAGCCCACCGCTTAACTCTGTGCTCCTCTGATAAGCCAAGATAAGATTTTATCTGGGGTGACATATTTGTGTGAGTCCAGATAGGCCTGACTAGTGTAGATACTGGGAAGTTCTGAGGCATCCTCAACACAAAACAGGAGTCATGGAAATGCATTCCAGATAGTACTTGAAGGTGGGATGGGTGATGATTTAAAAAATAATTAAATGCTATCTAGAATAACGTGAATTGTTTTATAAAACATAGACATTGCAGCTGAGAGTCCTTTGTAGTGCGAGGTGGAGGACTGTTTCCAGGTAGACCTGTGCTGGGGCAGGCACACTGGGGAGGAAGCTTTGCCTCCCTTGGATATGGACAAGTGCTAGAGTTTTCCAGTGTCAGGTCACTAAAGAAAGGGTCACTGAGACTCCTTCTTTAGGGATGGCTGGGTGGGCAAGTCTAAAAAGGTATACAGCCCCTAGTGGTGGAACAGAATTCCCCCACTTGCTTATTACTGTAGGAAATTCATTTAATCTAGCACAGTGAGATCCCCATTCCAGCAACATCAATATCAACTGGGAACTGGTTACAAATGCCAACATTCAGGCCCCATCCCAGACTGCTGAATGAGGAATTTGGGGTGGCACACAGCAATCTGTTTTAAGAAACCCTTTAGATCATTCTGATAGACACTACATTTTTTAAGAACCTGCTAGCAGGGCACTTTTTAAATTCCGCAATTAGAAATGAGAGTATTAAAATGTAAGAACATAGTTGAGAGCTCTTTAAGATGAATTAGTTACTGATAAATGTAAGCGAGTTTTGACCCACTGCACATGATCTGTTTTCAAGTTCTTTTGACTGAAATAAGATAAATCCAGTCGTTACCTCTTTCCTCTGCCACATACATGACTAATGTTCCTAAAATTAAGGTTTATGGCTTGTGGCATGGACCATATGGGCTGTAGTTTATGGCCAGGTGTCAGCTAGGCCCTTTTACTGGAGAAAACATGTGAATGCAAATATATGTGTTAATGTATGGATATTTTAAAATCTGTTCTAATTTTAAAAAGCTGTTAGAATATGCTAGAGGGTGGAGGGAGGAAAAGAGAGTCTTAAACAAATATCACTGGGAAACATTAACATTACTGTTTTATAATTACTGTTCTGTTTCAAATGATTTGCAATGGGTCTCAACACAGGGCTGAGTTCTTCTCTAGTGTGTGAGCTCCCAGAGGGCAAGGACCTGCTTTATTCACCCCATTGCCTGGTATAGATCCTGGTGCCCTGCTGCCCAACAAACAGATCCTGAGCTGAACTGACTGGAAACAAGTAAAAAGGCCACCTCACATGTAAGAGAACAGAAATAGTAAAAGGGAGCAGAACAGGGAAAACATATTTCAGACTTGACAATTTTACTGTCTTCAGTTTAGTGAGGACAAATCAAAGTTCAACATAGAAGTCTGTGCATCACAGCTGCAAAATCAGGTAGTTCTGATTTGCATGATTTATAATTTTAACATACCTGGTGGTGACATGAATTGATTAATAAAGTGCTGCTGGAGAGTTTGTTTATCAAAGCATCACTGCATAAGAGTCTAGCTTTACTGGCCCATTTCATGCATTGAGATCAGGGTCAATCCTGAGGGAAGAAGCCGTCCTGCTGAATGACAGACCCAGGTGTTTTCAGAAGCAGTGGATTGTAAATGAGCAGCTCAGCACCGGATATTTCTTTCTTCTTCCTCTCCTCCTCCTTTTTATTAATATTAGACATGACCAAAGAATAAAATGAAAAGACAGATGTCTGCATATTATGTAGCCCTCATTCTAACTTCTGACCATTTTTTAATAATGCAGATATTTTCTTTTAAAACTAGAGACCAGATTTGCAGAAAGTTTGTGTTATTCATAACATACAGCAAGCATTGGTGAAATGTATTTTGAAATTCATCTCTTAGGTTCAAAAGGCAGCCAGATAACAAACACACATTATAAACCATGGCATGTGCTTTGCAACTATCTTTACTTCTTGAAGATAAATTTTATTACATTCATTTGCAATGTGTAATCTTATTAAAAACGAGGGGCCCGGTGCATGAAATTCGTGCCGGGGGGGGGGGCGGTCCCTCAGCCTGACCTGCACCCTCTCCAATCTGGGAGCCCTCAGGGAGCCCTCTCCAATCCGGGAGTTTCTGTCTGTCTTTGAAATCATATGAGTGAATTGTCTGAGACCCCAACCCAGTTTGGTTTGGTGCTCACGGAATAATAGAGGTCTTCTTTTTTTTTTCTTTGCTCCATTGGTAAGATTTCCTAGAAATTGCAGGATATCTCCCTTTTAATTTTTTCTTGACACTCTGACTACTTTTGTCTCTCACCTTTGCTTTCCCTCAATCCCCCCCACCCGCAATGGTAACTTGCTCCAGGCTCACTTTACTCTAGTGTCTAGGAAATCCCGCAATGCGTCTGCCACCAGAACTATGGTTCCCAGCATTTCTGGTCTTCCCTGCTGCTCTGGGCTTCCACTTCCAGTCCAGGGGCTGAAGAAACCAAAATGACTGGGAACTCCAGCTGCCCCCAGGCCTGGCTGACAGGACCAGACATGCCAGTGGCGTCCCCAGGACCCTAGCCCCTCAGCGCTGGCTCGCACGCGCATGCTGACCACAGTCTCGGAGCGGGCAGGGTCCCGGGGATGCCCGCCATGTTTCCCCAGCTACACGGAGGGCAGGCAGGTGTCCCACCCCATCCCTGGCCGCTTGGCACCTGCACGTGTGCGCTCTGCCCACAGGCCCACCATCTTTGTCGGGTTAATTTTCATACTCACTCCTGATTGGCTGTGGGCATTGCGGAGGGATGGTCAATTTACATATTTGTCTATTATTAGTATAGACTAGGGGCCCGGTGCACAAAATTCGTGCACAGGGGTGGGTGAGTCCCTCAGTCCGACCTGCACCCTCTCCAATCTGGGAGCCCTCAGGGGATGTCCTACTGACAGTTTAGGCCTCCTCCCCATGGTTCTCTGGTCTCTGTGGACCTGCCTACTTGATGCCACTGCAGGCCCTGGTGTCTGCTCTCTGTGAGGGCCTACTTGCCCTTTGCCGCTGGGGCCAGGGGCAAGCAGGGCACTGCTGTCTGCTCTCTGGCTCACCACCACAGGGGAAAGGAGGGCCTTGCTGTCTGCTCGCTCACTGCGGGGGACTGTTTTCCTCTCACCGCCAAGGTGAGGGGCAAGCAATCCCCCACAGTCTACTGTCTGCTCGCTCACTGTGGGGGACGTTCCTGCCCAGCCCCCAGCCATTTGCATGCACTCCAGCTTGAAGCGCCTGGGTCTCAGGGATGTTCCCACCCCATCCCTGAGGCTGCTCAGTGCTTGCGCGTGTAGGCCCGGAGTTGCAGAGGGCGTTCCAGGAACACATGCGCTCCGGGCCTATGTGCGGGCCTACAGGCTCAGAGTGGCCTGGCTCCCAAGGTCACCCGTCCCTGGGACCCAGGCTGCTTGGTGCCAGCGTGCATACAAGCAGCCGCCCCACCCCCAGCCACTCAGAGCCTGCATATGCAAATTAACCCACCATCTTTGTTGGGTTAATTTGCATACTCACTCCTGATTAGCTGTGGGGCATCGCAAAGGTATGGCCAATTTGCATCTTTCTTTTATTAGTGTAGATGGGCTAGATGGGAGAGCATTATTCTAAACAGCGATTACTTCTTTGAATCTAGCCACTCATTAAAAAACCCCACCAGCATTAACCCTCTAACTGAAAAATGTTTTTTTCCCCAGTAGATTTTTTTTTATCCTTTTGCTAGGCTCAAGAAGGAAGTTTCCAGATTGTTGAGAGCATCAGGCAAATGGCATAAGCAATTGATGAACCTGAGCCATGGATTGGAAAGATAGTCTCTTCTTTATATAGTGGTATTGGGGTACTTACGGTTGATAGTAATTTTCCAAATAAGTGGGCATCATCTGCTAAAATATCTGTGCCCACCTGGCTGGAGAAGAAAATAATGGTCAGAGAATGGTCATTTTGGAAAAGCAAGATTAGGGATAATAAATGAGTTCTGGAAAAATATTAGAAGTGAACTCATTAGTTCATTTATTCATTCCTCATTTATTTCTATACCTGTTTACTTAGAGTAATATAAAATTCATAAAAGGTTTATTTTCCCGCCAAAATCACTAGTCTCAGTATCTTAGCAAATTCTTGTTTTGAAACTCTTGTGGTGAGCTTTTACCCATCTTCCAATGTATTGGAATCCCCAATTTTTAGCCAAGCACAAGGCCACCTAGAAGATGAAATTTTATGGTTTCTCTTTACTAATTGCCAGGGGACTACAAACATCTTTTGCAACTAAGTGTCATTAAGTTCTTGTTGATACGATGGTAATGTGGTATAAATGGAAATTGGACAATTTCTGGGGAAAATCTCTAGAATGCATGGCCCTTCTTTTTTCCTTCCTCTTTCTTTTCAACTTGAAATGGACAAATGGCTGGATTTGTAACAGAATTTTGAATCATGGGTTCACGTGGAGAATGGTCATCAAGAAAGAAGAAACCAATCCCTAACACTTGGGTACACATACAAGCCCTGGATTAACTCCTAGACTTCAAGACGGAAATACATTTCTATCTTATTTAAATCATTGTTATTTTAGAGTTTTTTTCCTAACTTATTCATTTGCAAAGGGCAATTTTGTTATTGCTGTTCCCCTTGGCAACCAATATGGGGACTACCGAGAAATACTGACTAAATATGTAATCCTCCAAAGCTAGACAAAAATTAGTAGTGACAAAAAGGAAACAATAGATATATTTATCTATATCAAAATATAAGACAAATATTACTATAAACAAATCTAGGGGAAATTGATATGGAAAATTTAACAATAGAGATGATACAAATCCTAATCAAAATTATTTTTACTAATTTAGTTGGATATTTAATTTTGTTTAGATAATAAAGAAGTCTAAATATACTTAATAAATTCAAGCAATATACCGCTTGACCAAGAAATTGGAGTTTTAAAATGTTTACTAGTATATGGGGATAGACCAGGGGAGTATGAGTATGTTTATGTATTACCAAAAGACTTGGATATTGCTGGAGTCATATATTACCAGAAATTACATGACTGAATATCTGGTTACAGTACTTGGTTTAGTGAATATCAGTGTATTAGAAGTTTGTTTGACAAGTAGAGGGATGTTTAAATCATACTGGCTATAATTTGACTTCTTGGATTGAGAATGCAGCTTGATATCATCCAGTGCTTCAGTGTTGTCATTATGAGCAATTACTATCCTAATATATAAAAACCCAGAGTCCGTAACATCCAAAACGACTGAAGGTTTGAACGACTGGAAGTCAGTCCTGCAGTCAGTGCTGGGTTGTGGTGGAGACCCAGCACTGACTGCCACCAGTGTGGGCACAGCTATTCAGCACTGACTGCTGAGGGGGCTGCGGATCAGGCCCTGAGAGAGGCCTGGGAGAGAAGCAGGGCTTGATCTGTAGCCTCCGTGGCAGCTGTTGATCAACCCTTGCCTCTCTCTTTCTCTCTGGGCCTGGCCAGCAGCTGCACCTCTCTCTCTGGGCCTCCTTGGGGGCTGCTGATCAGCCCCACCTCTCTGATCAGGCCCAGAGATAGGCACGGAGATGCTGACTGGCATAGAAACTGATCAATCAGAACCAAATCTGGGTGAACTGTGAAGGCAGAACCTAAGGTGGGGCTGAGGAAGGGTTTTAAGGACAACAGCTGTTTGGTGTAAGGTGTAAGAAAGTGGTTCCATTTTTTAATGACTGGTTTGGCAGTATAGTGCATATGGGTGACTATCAGTCCAGATAGGGATTATGTATTTCTGTCTGCCAAGAGCATCTCCTCCTACTAAAAAAGGCTTTCCCCCCGACCCCATTTAAGCAATCCTATCCTATATAATCTATCTATACTAATAAAAGGGTAATATGCTAATTAGACCGGGTCGACAGGCCATCTTCTGGACGTCCGACTTCCTTCCAGAAAAAGCCATGGTGGTGGGGGCCGAGGCAGAGGCAGTTAGGGGTGATCAGGCCAGCAGGGAAGAGCAGTAGGGGGCAAGATCAGGCCGGCAGGGGAGGACCATTAGGGGCAAGATTAGGCCAGCAGGGGAGGGCAGTTGGGGGCAAGATCAGGCAGGCAGGCAGAGGAAGTTAGGGGTGATCAGGCAGGCAGGCAGAGGGGTTAGGGGCAATCAGGTAGGCAGGCAGAGTCAGTTAGGGGTGATCAGGCAGGCAGGCAGGTGAGCGGTTAGGAACCAGTGGTCCCAGATTGCTAGAGGGATGTCTGGCAGTCAGACATCCCCCAAGGGGTCCCCAATTGGAGAGGGTGCAGACTGGGCTGAGGGAACACTCTCCCATGCATGAATTTCATGCACTGGGCCACTAGTTGCTGTCTGGCATTCTCTGGATGTTGCTTTTCTAAAAAATGAATTCCTCATGTCAGCTTAAAAAATCAAAATTGCAAAATGGAAAGAAAAAGCAAATACTCCATAAAGGAGGCAAAGTAAGCACCAGAACAAAAAACTCCCTAAAGAATTAATTTAAATTGCTTATGCATTTGAAAGATACTCAAAGTTTTTAATAGGGAAATCAAAGTTACAATGAGATATTATTTATACTTATTAAATTTTTAAAAATTAAAAAGAATGAGAATGCCAATTACTTTTAGTAATGCAGGAAAAAGAAAACTTTTAATACATGGCTGGCTGTACTCACTTAAGCATCACATATACTAAAATATACATGGCTGGTGAAATTGTTAAGTGCTACTGCCTTTTTGGAAAGCAATCTGGCAATATCTATTAAAATTTCAAATGCATTTTCTCTAACTTAACATTCCCACTCCTGGGACACTTTCCCAAAGAAATGAAACTATGAGTAATGACACATGTAGAAAGACGACAATTACCTTTTTCATAATGGTAAAAAACAAAAAGACAACAAAAAAAGCTAGAAACTTCAGTAGGGGAATTGCTGAATAAATTCTGGCACATCTACACTTTGGAATATCATACAGACATTACAATAATAATTAGAGTTCTAGCAGTTGGTTTGGCAGGTGTTCAATTGTGTGAGAAAGGCAAGACATGGAGACCTATGTATATTGATCCACTTTTGTTAACCAAGAACAGCCCAGCCAAGGTGGCTCAGCGATTGAGTGTCAACCCATGACCCAGTTCAATTCCAAGACAGGGCACATGACCGGGTTGCAGGCTGGATCCTCAATGGGGGGTGTGCAGGAGGCAGCCATTTCATCTTTCTCTCTCATTGATGTTTCTATCTCTCCCCCTCTCTAAAATCAATAAAAACATGTGTTTTAAAAAACAACCAATAACAATGTGAGATGTATTTGCATGTCTACATGAGAATATAAGCATGGGGAAAAATAGAAAAGGATGAATTCTAAATTGTTAGCCCCATCATGTGTGAGGTGGGTGAAAGCAAGACAGGTGATGTGAGTGGAAGGATAAGAAGATGCAAGATCTGATATGGGTTACACAAGAAGACAAAAGCAAGCCAAAAAAGTTTTATAACATGTTTGAGTTCTTTATATGTTAAATTAATTACAAATATATGCATATCCTATCTAATAATAGAGAAACATGGTAATTAACCATACCTCCGACACGCTTCCCATTGGCTAATCAGGGTGATATGCAAATTAACTGTCAACCAAGATGGCGGCCGGCAGCCAGGCAGCTGAAGCAAACAGGAGGCTTGCTTGCTCCAGTGAAGGAGGAAGCCAAGGTTCCCCGCCTGCTGATGCGGGGCTCTGAGCTTGCACTCTAAG